>NW_027194259.1:0-34069 GCF_032444005.1 Ranitomeya imitator
GCCCGCACTTGTGCCCAGGCCTTAAGCCTAGCCCGCACTTGTGCCCCCTGCCTTGATCCTAGCCCGCACTTGTGCCCCTGCCTTAAGCCTAGCCCACACTTGTGCCCAGGCCTTAAGCCTAGCCCGCACTTGTGCCCAGGCTTTAAGCCTAGCCCGCACTTGTGCCCAGGCCTTAAGCCTAGCCCGCACTTGTGCCCAGGCCTTAAGCCTAGCACGCACTTGTGCCCAGGCCTTAAGCCTAGCCCGCACTTGTGCCCCAGCCTTAAGCCTAGCCCGCACTTGTGCCCCGGCCTTAAGCTTAGCCCGCACTTGTGCCCCGGCCTTAAGCTTAGCCCGCACTTGTGCCCAGGCCTTAAGCCTAGCCAGCACTTGTGCCCAGGCCTTAAGCCTAGCCCGCACTTGTGCCCCGGCCTTAAGCCTAGCCCGCACTTGTGCCCCGGCCTTAAGCCTAGCCCGCACTTGTGCCCAGGCCTTAAGCCTAGCCCGCACTTGTGCCCAGGCCTTAAGCCTAGCCCGCACTTGTGCCCAGGCCTTAAGCCTAGCCCGCACTTGTGCCTAGGCCTTAAGCCTAGCCCACACTTGTGCCCATGCCTTAAGCCTAGCTGGCACTTGTGGCCTTTGCCTTGATCCTAGCCAGCACTGCACTTGTGCCCAGGCCTTAAGCCTAGCCTGCACTTGTGCCCAGGCCTTAAGCCTAGCCTGCACTTGTGCCCAGGCGTTAAGCCTAGCCCGCACTTGTGCCCCCTGCCTTGATCCTAGCCCGCACTTGTGCCCCCTGCCTTGATCCTAGCCCGCACTTGTGCCCAGGCCTTAAGCCTAGCCCGCACTTGTGCCCAGGCCTTAAGCCTAGCCCGCACTTGTGCCCCGGCCTTAAGCCTAGCCCGCACTTGTGCCCCGGCCTTAAGCCTAGCCCGCACTTGTGCCCAGGCCTTAAGCCTAGCCCGCACTTGTGCCCAGGCCTTAAGCCTAGCCCGCACTTGTGCCCAGGCCTTAAGCCTAGCCCGCACTTGTGCCTAGGCCTTAAGCCTAGCCCACACTTGTGCCCATGCCTTAAGCCTAGCCTGCACTTGTGCCCAGGCCTTAAGCCTAGCCTGCACTTGTGCCCAGGCGTTAAGCCTAGCCCGCACTTGTGCCCCCTGCCTTGATCCTTGCCCGCACTTGTGCCCCCAGCCTTGATCCTAGCCCGCACTTGTGCCCAGGCCTTAAGCCTAGCCCGCACTTGTGCCCAGGCCTTAAACCTAGCCCGCACTTGTGCCCCTGCCTTAAGCCTAGCCCGCACTTGTGCCCAGGCCTTAAGCCTAGCCTGCACTTGTGCCCAGGCCTTAAGCCTAGCCCGCACTTGTGCCCCGGCCTTAAGCCTAGCCCGCACTTGTGCCCAGGCCTTAAGCCTAGCCCGCACTTGTGCCCAGGCCTTAAGCCTAGCCCGCACTTGTGCCCCGGCCTTAATCCTAGCCCGCACTTGTGCCCCGGCCTTAAGCTTAGCCCGCACTTGTGCCCAGGCCTTATGCCTAGCCCGCACTTGTGCCCAGGCCTTAAGCCTAGCCCGCACTTGTGCCCCGGCTTAAGCCTAGCCCGCACTTGTGCCCCGGCCTTAAGCCTAGCCCGCACTTGTGCCCAGGCCTTAAACCTAGCCCGCACTTGTGCCCAGGCCTTAAGCCTAGCCCGCACTTGTGCCAGGCCTTAAGCCTAGCCCGCACTTGTGCCTAGGCCTTAAGCCTAGCCCACACTTGTGCCCCTGCCTTAAGCCTAGCCCGCACTTGTGCCCAGGCCTTAAGCCTAGCCCGCACTTGTGCCCAGGCTTTAAGCCTAGCCCGCACTTGTGCCCAGGCCTTAAGCCTAGCCCGCACTTGTGCCCAGGCCTTATGCCTAGCCCGCACTTGTGCCCAGGCCTTAAGCCTAGCCCGCACTTGTGCCCCGGCCTTAAGCCTAGCCCGCACTTGTGCCCCGGCCTTAAGCCTAGCCCGCACTTGTGCCCAGGCCTTAAACCTAGCCCGCACTTGTGCCCAGGCCTTAAGCCTAGCCCGCACTTGTGCCCAGGCCTTAAGCCTAGCCCGCACTTGTGCCTAGGCCTTAAGCCTAGCCCACACTTGTGCCCCTGCCTTAAGCCTAGCCCGCACTTGTGCCCAGGCCTTAAGCCTAGCCCGCACTTGTGCCCAGGCTTTAAGCCTAGCCCGCACTTGTGCCCAGGCCTTAAGCCTAGCCCGCACTTGTGCCCAGGCCTTAAGCCTAGCACGCACTTGTGCCCAGGCCTTAAGCCTAGCCCGCACTTGTGCCCCGGCCTTAAGCCTAGCCCGCACTTGTGCTCTGGCCTTAAGCTTAGCCCGCACTTGTGCCCAGGCCTTATGCCTAGCCCGCACTTGTGCCCAGGCCTTAAGCCTAGCCCGCACTTGTGCCCCGGCCTTAAGCCTAGCCCGCACTTGTGCCCCGGCCTTAAGCCTAGCCCGCACTTGTGCCCAGGCCTTAAACCTAGCCCGCACTTGTGCCCAGGCCTTAAGCCTAGCCCGCACTTGTGCCCCGGCCTTAAGCCTAGCCCGCACTTGTGCCCAGGCCTTAAGCCTAGCCCGCACTTGTGCCCAGGCCTTAAGCCTAGCCCGCACTTGTGCCCCGGCCTTAATCCTAGCCCGCACTTGTGCCCCGGCCTTAAGCTTAGCCCGCACTTGTGCCCAGGCCTTATGCCTAGCCCGCACTTGTGCCCAGGCCTTAAGCCTAGCCCGCACTTGTGCCCCGGCCTTAAGCCTAGCCCGCACTTGTGCCCCGGCCTTAAGCCTAGCCCGCACTTGTGCCCAGGCCTTAAACCTAGCCCGCACTTGTGCCCAGGCCTTAAGCCTAGCCCGCACTTGTGCCCAGGCCTTAAGCCTAGCCCGCACTTGTGCCTAGGCCTTAAGCCTAGCCCACACTTGTGCCCCTGCCTTAAGCCTAGCCCGCACTTGTGCCCAGGCCTTAAGCCTAGCCCGCACTTGTGCCCAGGCTTTAAGCCTAGCCCGCACTTGTGCCCAGGCCTTAAGCCTAGCCCGCACTTGTGCCCAGGCCTTAAGCCTAGCACGCACTTGTGCCCAGGCCTTAAGCCTAGCCCGCACTTGTGCCCCGGCCTTAAGCCTAGCCCGCACTTGTGCTCTGGCCTTAAGCTTAGCCCGCACTTGTGCCCCGGCCTTAAGCTTAGCCCGCACTTGTGCCCAGGCCTTAAGCCTAGCCCGCACTTGTGCCCCAGCCTTAAGCCTAGCCCGCACTTGTGCCCCGGCCTTAAGCCTAGCCCGCACTTGTGCCCAGGCCTTAAGCCTAGCCCGCACTTGTGCCCCGGCCTTAAGCCTAGCCCGCACTTGTGCCCCGGCCTTAAGCCGAGCCCGCACTAGTGCCCTTGCCTTAAGCCGAACCCGCACTTGTGCCCCTGCCTTAAGCCGAGCCCGCACTTGTGCCCCTGCCTTAATCCTAGCCCGCACTTGTGCCCCTGCCTTAAGCCTAGCCCGCACTTGTGCCCCAGCCTTAAGCCTAGCCCGCACTTGTGCCCCTGCCTTAAGCTAGCCCGCACTTGTGCCCAGGCCTTAAGCCTAGCCCGCACTTGTGCCCAGGCCTTAAGCCTAGCCCGCACTTGTGCCCAGGCCTTAAGCCTAGCCCGCACTTTTGCCCAGGCCTTAAGCCTAGCCCGCACTTGTGCCCAGGCCTTAAGCCTAGCCCGCACTTGTGCCCAGGCCTTAAGCCTAGCCCGCACTTGTGCCCAGGCCTAAAGCCTAGCCCGCACTTGTGCCCAGGCCGTAAGCCTAGCCCGCACTTGTGCCCAGGCCTTAAGCCTAGCCCGCACTTGTGCCCCCGGCCTTAAGCCTAGCCCGCACTTGTGCCCCGGCCTTAAGCTTAGCCCGCACTTGTGCCCAGGCCTTAAGCCTAGCCCGCACTTGTGCCCAGGCCTTAAGCCTAGCCCGCACTTGTGCCCAGGCCTTAAGCCTGGCTGGCACTTGTGCCCATGCCTTAAGCCTAGCTGGCACTTGTGGCCCCTGCCTTGATCCTAGCCAGCACTGCACTTGTGCCCAGGCCTTAAGCCTAGCCCGCACTTGTGCCCAGGCCTTAAGCCTAGCCCGCACTTGTGCCCCCTGCCTTGATCCTAGCCCGCACTTGTGCCCCTGCCTTAAGCCTAGCCCACACTTGTGCCAGGCCTTAAGCCTAGCCCGCACTTGTGCCCAGGCTTTAAGCCTAGCCCGCACTTGTGCCCAGGCCTTAAGCCTAGCCCGCACTTGTGCCCAGGCCTTAAGCCTAGCACGCACTTGTGCCAGGCCTTAAGCCTAGCCCGCACTTGTGCCCCAGCCTTAAGCCTAGCCCGCACTTGTGCCCCGGCCTTAAGCTTAGCCCGCACTTGTGCCCCGGCCTTAAGCTTAGCCCGCACTTGTGCCCAGGCCTTAAGCCTAGCCAGCACTTGTGCCCAGGCCTTAAGCCTAGCCCGCACTTGTGCCCCGGCCTTAAGCCTAGCCCGCACTTGTGCCCCGGCCTTAAGCCTAGCCCGCACTTGTGCCCAGGCCTTAAGCCTAGCCCGCACTTGTGCCCAGGCCTTAAGCCTAGCCCGCACTTGTGCCCAGGCCTTAAGCCTAGCCCGCACTTGTGCCTAGGCCTTAAGCCTAGCCCACACTTGTGCCCATGCCTTAAGCCTAGCTGGCACTTGTGGCCTTTGCCTTGATCCTAGCCAGCACTGCACTTGTGCCCAGGCCTTAAGCCTAGCCTGCACTTGTGCCCAGGCCTTAAGCCTAGCCTGCACTTGTGCCCAGGCGTTAAGCCTAGCCCGCACTTGTGCCCCCTGCCTTGATCCTAGCCCGCACTTGTGCCCCCTGCCTTGATCCTAGCCCGCACTTGTGCCCAGGCCTTAAGCCTAGCCCGCACTTGTGCCCAGGCCTTAAGCCTAGCCCGCACTTGTGCCCCGGCCTTAAGCCTAGCCCGCACTTGTGCCCGGCCTTAAGCCTAGCCCGCACTTGTGCCCAGGCCTTAAGCCTAGCCCGCACTTGTGCCCAGGCCTTAAGCCTAGCCCGCACTTGTGCCCAGGCCTTAAGCCTAGCCCGCACTTGTGCCTAGGCCTTAAGCCTAGCCCACACTTGTGCCCATGCCTTAAGCCTAGCCTGCACTTGTGCCCAGGCCTTAAGCCTAGCCTGCACTTGTGCCCAGGCGTTAAGCCTAGCCCGCACTTGTGCCCCTGCCTTGATCCTTGCCCGCACTTGTGCCCCCAGCCTTGATCCTAGCCCGCACTTGTGCCCAGGCCTTAAGCCTAGCCCGCACTTGTGCCCAGGCCTTAAACCTAGCCCGCACTTGTGCCCCTGCCTTAAGCCTAGCCCGCACTTGTGCCAGGCCTTAAGCCTAGCCTGCACTTGTGCCCAGGCCTTAAGCCTAGCCCGCACTTGTGCCCAGGCCTTAAGCCTAGCCCGCACTTGTGCCCAGGCCTTAAGCCTAGCCCGCACTTGTGCCCAGGCCTTAAGCCTAGCCCGCACTTGTGCCCAGGCCTTAAGCCTAGCCCGCACTTGTGCCCAGGCCTTAAGCCTAGCCCGCACTTGTGCCCAGGCCTTAAGCCTAGCCCGCACTTGTGCCCAGGCCTTAAGCCTAGCCCGCACTTGTGCCCAGGCCTTAAGCCTAGCCCGCACTTGTGCCCAGGCGTTAAGCCTAGCCCGCACTTGTGCCCAGGCCTTAAGCCTAGCCCGCACTTGTGCCCAGGCCTTAAGCCTAGCCCGCACTTGTGCCCAGGCCTTAAGCCTAGCCCGCACTTGTGCCCAGGCCTTAAGCCTAGCCCGCACTTGTGCCCAGGCCTTAAGCCTAGCCCGCACTTGTGCCCAGGCCTTAAGCCTAGCCCGCACTTGTGCCCAGGCCTTAAGCCTAGCCCGCACTTGTGCCTAGGCCTTAAGCCTGGCTGGCACTTGTGCCCATGCCTTAAGCCTAGCCGGCACTTGTGGCCCCTGCCTTGATCCTAGCCAGCACTGCACTTGTGCCCAGGCCTTAAGCCTAGCCTGCACTTGTGCCCAGGCCTGAAGCCTAGCCTGCACTTGTGCCCAGGCCTTAAGCCTTGCCCGCACTTGTGCCCAGGCCTTAAGCCTAGCCCGCACTTGTGCCCAGGCCTTAAGCCTAGCCCGCACTTGTGCCCAGGCCTTAAGCCTAACCCGCACTTGTGCCCAGGCCTTAAGCCTAGCCCGCACTTGTGCCCAGGCCTTAAGCCTAGCCCGCACTTGTGCCCAGGCCTTAAGCCTAGCCCGCACTTGTGCTCCGGCCTTAAGCCTAGCCCGCACTTGTGCCCCGGCCTTAAGCTTAGCCCGCACTTGTGCCCAGGCCTTAAGCCTAGCCCGCACTTGTGCCCAGGCCTTAAGCCTCACCCGCACTTGTGCCCAGGCCTTAAGCCTAGCCCGCACTTGTGCCTCCTGCCTTAATCCTAGCCAGCACTTGTGCCCATGCCTTAAGCCTAGCCGGCACTTGTGGCCCCTGCCTTGATCCTAGCCAGCACTGCACTTGTGCCCAGGCCTTAAGCCTAGCCTGCACTTGTGCCCAGGCCTTAAGCCTAGCCTGCACTTGTGCCCAGGCCTTAAGCCTAGCCCGCAATTGTGCCCAGGCCTTAAGCCTTGCCCGCACTTGTGCCCAGGCCTTAAGCCTAGCCCGCACTTGTGCCTAGGCCTTAAGCCTAGCCCACACTTGTGCCCATGCCTTAAGCCTAGCTGGCACTTGTGGCCTTTGCCTTGATCCTAGCCAGCACTGCACTTGTGCCCAGGCCTTAAGCCTAGCCTGCACTTGTGCCCAGGCCTTAAGCCTAGCCTGCACTTGTGCCCAGGCGTTAAGCCTAGCCCGCACTTGTGCCCCCTGCCTTGATCCTAGCCCGCACTTGTGCCCCCTGCCTTGATCCTAGCCCGCACTTGTGCCCAGGCCTTAAGCCTAGCCCGCACTTGTGCCCAGGCCTTAAGCCTAGCCCGCACTTGTGCCCCGGCCTTAAGCCTAGCCCGCACTTGTGCCCCGGCCTTAAGCCTAGCCCGCACTTGTGCCCAGGCCTTAAGCCTAGCCCGCACTTGTGCCCAGGCCTTAAGCCTAGCCCGCACTTGTGCCCAGGCCTTAAGCCTAGCCCGCACTTGTGCCTAGGCCTTAAGCCTAGCCCACACTTGTGCCCATGCCTTAAGCCTAGCTGGCACTTGTGGCCTTTGCCTTGATCCTAGCCAGCACTGCACTTGTGCCCAGGCCTTAAGCCTAGCCTGCACTTGTGCCCAGGCCTTAAGCCTAGCCTGCACTTGTGCCCAGGCGTTAAGCCTAGCCCGCACTTGTGCCCCCTGCCTTGATCCTAGCCCGCACTTGTGCCCCCTGCCTTGATCCTAGCCCGCACTTGTGCCCAGGCCTTAAGCCTAGCCCGCACTTGTGCCCAGGCCTTAAACCTAGCCCGCACTTGTGCCCCTGCCTTAAGCCTAGCCCGCACTTGTGCCCAGGCCTTAAGCCTAACCCGCACTTGTGCCCAGGCCTTAAGCCTAGCCCGCACTTGTGCCCAGGCCTTAAGCCTAGCCCGCACTTGTGCCCAGGCCTTAAACCTAGCCCGCACTTGTGCCCCTGCCTTAAGCCTAGCCCGCACTTGTGCCCAGGCCTTAAGCCTAACCCGCACTTGTGCCCAGGCCTTAAGCCTAGCCCGCACTTGTGCCCAGGCCTTAAGCCTAGCCCGCACTTGTGCTCCGGCCTTAAGCCTAGCCCGCACTTGTGCCCCGGCCTTAAGCTTAGCCCGCACTTGTGCCCAGGCCTTAAGCCTAGCCCGCACTTGTGCCCAGGCCTTAAGCCTCACCCGCACTTGTGCCCAGGCCTTAAGCCTAGCCCGCACTTGTGCCTCCTGCCTTGATCCTAGCCAGCACTTGTGCCCATGCCTTAAGCCTAGCCGGCACTTGTGGCCCCTGCCTTGATCCTAGCCAGCACTGCACTTGTGCCCAGGCCTTAAGCCTAGCCTGCACTTGTGCCCAGGCCTTAAGCCTAGCCTGCACTTGTGCCCAGGCCTTAAGCCTAGCCCGCAATTGTGCCCAGGCCTTAAGCCTTGCCCGCACTTGTGCCCAGGCCTTAAGCCTAGCCCGCACTTGTGCCCAGGCCTTAAGCCTAACCCGCACTTGTGCCCAGGCCTTAAGCCTAGCCCGCACTTGTGCCCAGGCCTTAAGCCTAGCCCGCACTTGTGCCCAGGCCTTAAGCCTGGCTGGCACTTGTGCCCATGCCTTAAGCCTAGCTGGCACTTGTGGCCCCTGCCTTGATCCTAGCCAGCACTGCACTTGTGCCCAGGCCTTAAGCCTAGCCCGCACTTGTGCCCAGGCCTTAAGCCTAGCCCGCACTTGTGCCCCCTGCCTTGATCCTAGCCCGCACTTGTGCCCCTGCCTTAAGCCTAGCCCGCACTTGTGCCCAGGCCTTAAGCCTAGCCCGCACTTGTGCCCAGGCTTTAAGCCTAGCCCGCACTTGTGCCCAGGCCTTAAGCCTAGCCCGCACTTGTGCCCAGGCCTTAAGCCTAGCACGCATTTGTGCCCAGGCCTTAAGCCTAGCCCGCACTTGTGCCCCGGCCTTAAGCCTAGCCCGCACTTGTGCCCCGGCCTTAAGCTTAGCCAGCACTTGTGCCCCGGCCTTAAGCTTAGCCCGCACTTGTGCCCAGGCCTTAAGCCTAGCCCGCACTTGTGCCCCGGCCTTAAGCCTAGCCCGCACTTGTGCCCTGGCCTTAAGCCTAGCCCGCACTTGTGCCCCGGCCTTAAGCCTAGCCCGCACTTGTGCCACGGCCTTAAGCCGAGCCCGCACTTGTGCCCCGGCCTTAAGCCGAGCCCACACTTGTGCCCCGGCCTTAAGCTTAGCCCGCACTTGTACCCCGGCCTTAAGCCGAGCCCGCACTTGTGCCCCGGCCTTAAGCCTAGCCCGCACTTGTGCCCCGGCCTTAAGCCGAGCCCGCACTTGTGCCCCGGCCTTAAGCCGAGCCCGCACTAGTGCCCTTGCCTTAAGCCGAACCCGCACTTGTGCCCCTGCCTTAAGCCGAGCCCGCACTTGTGCCCCTGCCTTAATCCTAGCCCGCACTTGTGCCCCTGCCTTAAGCCTAGCCCGCACTTGTGCCACAGCCTTAAGCCTAGCCCGCACTTGTGCCCCTGCCTTAAGCCTAGCCCGCACTTGTGCCCAGGCCTTAAGCCTAGCCCGCACTTGTGCCCAGGCCTTAAGCCTAGCCCGCACTTGTGCCCAGGCCTTAAGCCTAGCCCGCACTTTTGCCCAGGCCTTAAGCCTAGCCCGCAATTGTGCCCAGGCCTTAAGCCTAGCCCGCACTTGTGCCCAGGCCTTAAGCCTAGCCCGCACTTGTGCCAAGGCCTAAAGCCTAGCCCGCACTTGTGCCCAGGCCGTAAGCCTAGCCCGCACTTGTGCCCAGGCCTTAAGCCTAGCCCGCACTTGTGCCCCGGCCTTAAGCCTAGCCCGCACTTGTGCCCCGGCCTTAAGCTTAGCCCGCACTTGTGCCCAGGCCTTAAGCCTAGCCCGCACTTGTGCCCAGGCCTTAAGCCTAGCCCGCACTTGTGCCCAGGCCTTAAGCCTGGCTGGCACTTGTGCCCATGCCTTAAGCCTAGCTGGCACTTGTGGCCCCTGCCTTGATCCTAGCCAGCACTGCACTTGTGCCCAGGCCTTAAGCCTAGCCCGCACTTGTGCCCAGGCCTTAAGCCTAGCCCGCACTTGTGCCCCCTGCCTTGATCCTAGCCCGCACTTGTGCCCCTGCCTTAAGCCTAGCCCGCACTTGTGCCCAGGCCTTAAGCCTAGCCCGCACTTGTGCCCAGGCTTTAAGCCTAGCCCGCACTTGTGCCCAGGCCTTAAGCCTAGCCCGCACTTGTGCCCAGGCCTTAAGCCTAGCACGCACTTGTGCCCAGGCCTTAAGCCTAGCCCGCACTTGTGCCCCGGCCTTAAGCCTAGCCCGCACTTGTGCTCTGGCCTTAAGCTTAGCCCGCACTTGTGCCCCGGCCTTAAGCTTAGCCCGCACTTGTGCCCAGGCCTTAAGCCTAGCCCGCACTTGTGCCCCAGCCTTAAGCCTAGCCCGCACTTGTGCCCCGGCCTTAAGCCTAGCCCGCACTTGTGCCCCGGCCTTAAGCCTAGCCCGCACTTGTGCCCCGGCCTTAAGCCTAGCCCGCACTTGTGCCCCGGCCTTAAGCCGAGCCCGCACTTGTGCCCCGGGCTTAAGCCGAGCCCACACTTGTGTCCCGGCCTTAAGCCGAGCCCGCACTTGTGCCCCGGCCTTAAGCCGAGCCCGCACTTGTGCCCCGGCCTTAAGCCGAGCCCGCACTTGTGCCCCGGCCTTAAGCCGAGCCCGCACCAGTGCCCCTGCCTTAAGCCGAACCCGCACTTGTGCCCCTGCCTTAAGCCGAGCCCGCACTTGTGCCCCTGCCTTAATCCTAGCCCGCACTTGTGCCCCTGCCTTAAGCCTAGCCCGCACTTGTGCCCCTGCCTTAAGCCTAGCCCGCACTTGTGCCCAGGCCTTGAGCCTAGCACGCACTTGTGCCCAGGCCTTAAGCCTAGCCCGCACTTGTGCCCCGGCCTTAAGCCTAGCCCGCACTTGTGCCCCGGCCTTAAGCTTAGCCCGCACTTGTGCCCCGGCCTTAAGCTTAGCCCGCACTTGTGCCCAGGCCGTAAGCCTAGCCCGCACTTGTGCCCCGGCCTTAAGCCTAGCCCGCACTTGTGCCCCGGCCTTAAGCCGAGCCCGCACTTGTGCCCCGGCCTTAAGCCGAGCCCGCACTAGTGCCCTTGCCTTAAGCCGAACCCGCACTTGTGCCCCTGCCTTAAGCCGAGCCCGCACTTGTGCCCCTGCCTTAATCCTAGCCCGCACTTGTGCCCCTGCCTTAAGCCTAGCCCGCACTTGTGCCCCAGCCTTAAGCCTAGCCCGCACTTGTGCCCCTGCCTTAAGCCTAGCCCGCACTTGTGCCCAGGCCTTAAGCCTAGCCCGCACTTGTGCCCAGGCCTTAAGCCTAGCCCGCACTTGTGCCCAGGCCTTAAGCCTAGCCCGCACTTGTGCCTAGGCCTTAAGCCTGGCTGGCACTTGTGCCCATGCCTTAAGCCTAGCCGGCACTTGTGGCCCCTGCCTTGATCCTAGCCAGCACTGCACTTGTGCCCAGGCCTTAAGCCTAGCCTGCACTTGTGCCCAGGCCTGAAGCCTAGCCTGCACTTGTGCCCAGGCCTTAAGCCTTGCCCGCACTTGTGCCCAGGCCTTAAGCCTAGCCCGCACTTGTGCCCAGGCCTTAAGCCTAGCCCGCACTTGTGCCCAGGCCTTAAGCCTAACCCGCACTTGTGCCCAGGCCTTAAGCCTAGCCCGCACTTGTGCCCAGGCCTTAAGCCTAGCCCGCACTTGTGCCCAGGCCTTAAGCCTAGCCCGCACTTGTGCTCCGGCCTTAAGCCTAGCCCGCACTTGTGCCCCGGCCTTAAGCTTAGCCCGCACTTGTGCCCAGGCCTTAAGCCTAGCCCGCACTTGTGCCCAGGCCTTAAGCCTCACCCGCACTTGTGCCCAGGCCTTAAGCCTAGCCCGCACTTGTGCCTCCTGCCTTAATCCTAGCCAGCACTTGTGCCCATGCCTTAAGCCTAGCCGGCACTTGTGGCCCCTGCCTTGATCCTAGCCAGCACTGCACTTGTGCCCAGGCCTTAAGCCTAGCCTGCACTTGTGCCCAGGCCTTAAGCCTAGCCTGCACTTGTGCCCAGGCCTTAAGCCTAGCCCGCAATTGTGCCCAGGCCTTAAGCCTTGCCCGCACTTGTGCCCAGGCCTTAAGCCTAGCCCGCACTTGTGCCTAGGCCTTAAGCCTAGCCCACACTTGTGCCCATGCCTTAAGCCTAGCTGGCACTTGTGGCCTTTGCCTTGATCCTAGCCAGCACTGCACTTGTGCCCAGGCCTTAAGCCTAGCCTGCACTTGTGCCCAGGCCTTAAGCCTAGCCTGCACTTGTGCCCAGGCGTTAAGCCTAGCCCGCACTTGTGCCCCCTGCCTTGATCCTAGCCCGCACTTGTGCCCCCTGCCTTGATCCTAGCCCGCACTTGTGCCCAGGCCTTAAGCCTAGCCCGCACTTGTGCCCAGGCCTTAAGCCTAGCCCGCACTTGTGCCCCGGCCTTAAGCCTAGCCCGCACTTGTGCCCCGGCCTTAAGCCTAGCCCGCACTTGTGCCCAGGCCTTAAGCCTAGCCCGCACTTGTGCCCAGGCCTTAAGCCTAGCCCGCACTTGTGCCCAGGCCTTAAGCCTAGCCCGCACTTGTGCCTAGGCCTTAAGCCTAGCCCACACTTGTGCCCATGCCTTAAGCCTAGCTGGCACTTGTGGCCTTTGCCTTGATCCTAGCCAGCACTGCACTTGTGCCCAGGCCTTAAGCCTAGCCTGCACTTGTGCCCAGGCCTTAAGCCTAGCCTGCACTTGTGCCCAGGCGTTAAGCCTAGCCCGCACTTGTGCCCCCTGCCTTGATCCTAGCCCGCACTTGTGCCCCCTGCCTTGATCCTAGCCCGCACTTGTGCCCAGGCCTTAAGCCTAGCCCGCACTTGTGCCCAGGCCTTAAACCTAGCCCGCACTTGTGCCCCTGCCTTAAGCCTAGCCCGCACTTGTGCCCAGGCCTTAAGCCTAACCCGCACTTGTGCCCAGGCCTTAAGCCTAGCCCGCACTTGTGCCCAGGCCTTAAGCCTAGCCCGCACTTGTGCCCAGGCCTTAAACCTAGCCCGCACTTGTGCCCCTGCCTTAAGCCTAGCCCGCACTTGTGCCCAGGCCTTAAGCCTAACCCGCACTTGTGCCCAGGCCTTAAGCCTAGCCCGCACTTGTGCCCAGGCCTTAAGCCTAGCCCGCACTTGTGCTCCGGCCTTAAGCCTAGCCCGCACTTGTGCCCCGGCCTTAAGCTTAGCCCGCACTTGTGCCCAGGCCTTAAGCCTAGCCCGCACTTGTGCCCAGGCCTTAAGCCTCACCCGCACTTGTGCCCAGGCCTTAAGCCTAGCCCGCACTTGTGCCTCCTGCCTTGATCCTAGCCAGCACTTGTGCCCATGCCTTAAGCCTAGCCGGCACTTGTGGCCCCTGCCTTGATCCTAGCCAGCACTGCACTTGTGCCCAGGCCTTAAGCCTAGCCTGCACTTGTGCCCAGGCCTTAAGCCTAGCCTGCACTTGTGCCCAGGCCTTAAGCCTAGCCCGCAATTGTGCCCAGGCCTTAAGCCTTGCCCGCACTTGTGCCCAGGCCTTAAGCCTAGCCCGCACTTGTGCCCAGGCCTTAAGCCTAACCCGCACTTGTGCCCAGGCCTTAAGCCTAGCCCGCACTTGTGCCCAGGCCTTAAGCCTAGCCCGCACTTGTGCCCAGGCCTTAAGCCTGGCTGGCACTTGTGCCCATGCCTTAAGCCTAGCTGGCACTTGTGGCCCCTGCCTTGATCCTAGCCAGCACTGCACTTGTGCCCAGGCCTTAAGCCTAGCCCGCACTTGTGCCCAGGCCTTAAGCCTAGCCCGCACTTGTGCCCCCTGCCTTGATCCTAGCCCGCACTTGTGCCCCTGCCTTAAGCCTAGCCCGCACTTGTGCCCAGGCCTTAAGCCTAGCCCGCACTTGTGCCCAGGCTTTAAGCCTAGCCCGCACTTGTGCCCAGGCCTTAAGCCTAGCCCGCACTTGTGCCCAGGCCTTAAGCCTAGCACGCATTTGTGCCCAGGCCTTAAGCCTAGCCCGCACTTGTGCCCCGGCCTTAAGCCTAGCCCGCACTTGTGCCCCGGCCTTAAGCTTAGCCAGCACTTGTGCCCCGGCCTTAAGCTTAGCCCGCACTTGTGCCCAGGCCTTAAGCCTAGCCCGCACTTGTGCCCCGGCCTTAAGCCTAGCCCGCACTTGTGCCCTGGCCTTAAGCCTAGCCCGCACTTGTGCCCCGGCCTTAAGCCTAGCCCGCACTTGTGCCACGGCCTTAAGCCGAGCCCGCACTTGTGCCCCGGCCTTAAGCCGAGCCCACACTTGTGCCCCGGCCTTAAGCTTAGCCCGCACTTGTACCCCGGCCTTAAGCCGAGCCCGCACTTGTGCCCCGGCCTTAAGCCTAGCCCGCACTTGTGCCCCGGCCTTAAGCCGAGCCCGCACTTGTGCCCCGGCCTTAAGCCGAGCCCGCACTAGTGCCCTTGCCTTAAGCCGAACCCGCACTTGTGCCCCTGCCTTAAGCCGAGCCCGCACTTGTGCCCCTGCCTTAATCCTAGCCCGCACTTGTGCCCCTGCCTTAAGCCTAGCCCGCACTTGTGCCACAGCCTTAAGCCTAGCCCGCACTTGTGCCCCTGCCTTAAGCCTAGCCCGCACTTGTGCCCAGGCCTTAAGCCTAGCCCGCACTTGTGCCCAGGCCTTAAGCCTAGCCCGCACTTGTGCCCAGGCCTTAAGCCTAGCCCGCACTTTTGCCCAGGCCTTAAGCCTAGCCCGCAATTGTGCCCAGGCCTTAAGCCTAGCCCGCACTTGTGCCCAGGCCTTAAGCCTAGCCCGCACTTGTGCCAAGGCCTAAAGCCTAGCCCGCACTTGTGCCCAGGCCGTAAGCCTAGCCCGCACTTGTGCCCAGGCCTTAAGCCTAGCCCGCACTTGTGCCCCGGCCTTAAGCCTAGCCCGCACTTGTGCCCCGGCCTTAAGCTTAGCCCGCACTTGTGCCCAGGCCTTAAGCCTAGCCCGCACTTGTGCCCAGGCCTTAAGCCTAGCCCGCACTTGTGCCCAGGCCTTAAGCCTGGCTGGCACTTGTGCCCATGCCTTAAGCCTAGCTGGCACTTGTGGCCCCTGCCTTGATCCTAGCCAGCACTGCACTTGTGCCCAGGCCTTAAGCCTAGCCCGCACTTGTGCCCAGGCCTTAAGCCTAGCCCGCACTTGTGCCCCCTGCCTTGATCCTAGCCCGCACTTGTGCCCCTGCCTTAAGCCTAGCCCGCACTTGTGCCCAGGCCTTAAGCCTAGCCCGCACTTGTGCCCAGGCTTTAAGCCTAGCCCGCACTTGTGCCCAGGCCTTAAGCCTAGCCCGCACTTGTGCCCAGGCCTTAAGCCTAGCACGCACTTGTGCCCAGGCCTTAAGCCTAGCCCGCACTTGTGCCCCGGCCTTAAGCCTAGCCCGCACTTGTGCTCTGGCCTTAAGCTTAGCCCGCACTTGTGCCCCGGCCTTAAGCTTAGCCCGCACTTGTGCCCAGGCCTTAAGCCTAGCCCGCACTTGTGCCCCAGCCTTAAGCCTAGCCCGCACTTGTGCCCCAGCCTTAAGCCTAGCCCGCACTTGTGCCCCGGCCTTAAGCCTAGCCCGCACTTGTGCCCAGGCCTTAAGCCTAGCCCGCACTTGTGCCTAGGCCTTAAGCCTAGCCCACACTTGTGCACATGCCTTAAGCCTAGCTGGCACTTGTGGCCCCTGCCTTGATCCTAGCCAGCACTGCACTTGTGCCCAGGCCTTAAGCCTAGCCTGCACTTGTGCCCAGGCCTTAAGCCTAGCCTGCACTTGTGCCCAGGCCTTAAGCCTAGCCCGCACTTGTGCCCCCTGCCTTGATCCTAGCCCGCACTTGTGCCCCCTGCCTTGATCCTAGCCCGCACTTGTGCCCAGGCCTTGAGCCTAGCCCGAACTTGTGCCCAGGCCTTAAGCCTAGCCCGCACTTGTGCCCAGGCCTTAAGCCTAGCCCGCACTTGTGCCCAGGCCTTAAGCCTAGCCCGCACTTGTGCCCAGGCCTTAAGCCTAGCCCGCACTTGTGCCCAGGCCTTAAGCCTAGCCCGCACTTGTGCCCAGGCCTTAAGCCTAGCCCGCACTTGTGCCCAGGCCTTAAGCCTAGCCCGCACTTGTGCCCAGGCCTTAAGCCTAGCCCGCACTTGTGCCCAGGCCTTAAGCCTAGCCCGCACTTGTGCCCAGGCCTTAAGCCTAGCCCGCACTTGTGCCCAGGCCTTAAGCCTAGCCCGCACTTGTGCCCAGGCCTTAAGCCTAGCCCGCACTTGTGCCCAGGCCTTAAGCCTAGCCCGCACTTGTGCCCAGGCCTTAAGCCTAGCCCGCACTTGTGCCCAGGCGTTAAGCCTAGCCCGCACTTGTGCCCAGGCCTTAAGCCTAGCCCTCACTTGTGCCCAGGCCTTAAGCCTAGCCCGCACTTGTGCCCAGGCCTTAAGCCTAGCCCGCACTTGTGCCCAGGCCTTAAGCCTAGCCCGCACTTGTGCCCAGGCCTTAAGCCTAGCCCGCACTTGTGCCCAGGCCTTAAGCCTAGCCCGCACTTGTGCCCAGGCCTTAAGCCTAGCCCGCACTTGTGCCCAGGCCTTAAGCCTAGCCCGCACTTGTGCCCAGGCGTTAAGCCTAGCCCGCACTTGTGCCCAGGCCTTAAGCCTAGCCCTCACTTGTGCCCAGGCCTTAAGCCTAGCCCGCACTTGTGCCCAGGCCTTAAGCCTAGCCCGCACTTGTGCCCAGGCCTTAAGCCTAGCCCGCACTTGTGCCCAGGCCTTAAGCCTAGCCCGCACTTGTGCCCAGGCCTTAAGCCTAGCCCGCACTTGTGCCCAGGCCTTAAGCCTAGCCCGCACTTGTGCCCAGGCCTTAAGCCTAGCCCGCACTTGTGCGCGGCCTTAAGCCTAGCCCGCACTTGTGCCCCGGCCTTAAGCCGAGCCCGCACTTGTGCCCCGGCCTTAAGCCGAGCCCACACTTGTGCCCCGGCCTTAAGCCGAGCCCGCACTTGTGCCCCGGCATTAAGCCGAGCCCGCACTTGTGCCCCGGCCTTAAGCCGAGCCTGCACTTGTGCCCCGGCCTTAAGCCGAGCCTGCACTTGTGCCCCGGCCTTAAGCCGAGCCCGCACCAGTGCCCCTGCCTTAAGCCGAACCCGCACTTGTGCCCCTGCCTTAAGCCGAGCCCGCACTTGTGCCCCTGCCTTAATCCTAGCCCGCACTTGTGCCCCTGCCTTAAGCCTAGCCCGCACTTGTGCCCCTGCCTTAAGCCTAGCCCGCACTTGTGCCCCTGCCTTAAGCCTAGCCCGCACTTGTGCCCAGGCCTTAAGCCTAGCACGCACTTGTGCCCAGGCCTTAAGCCTAGCCCGCACTTGTGCCCCGGCCTTAAGCTTAGCCCGCACTTGTGCCCCAGCCTTAAGCTTAGCCCGCACTTGTGCCCAGGCCTTAAGCCTAGCCCGCACTTGTGCCCCGGCCTTAAGCCTAGCCCGCACTTGTGCCCCGGCCTTAAGCCTAGCCCGCACTTGTGCCCCGGCCTTAAGCCTAGCCCGCACTTGTACCCCGGCCTTAAGCCGAGCCCGCACTTGTGCCCCGGCCTTAAGCCGAGCCCGCACTTGTGCCCCGGCCTTAAGCCGAGCCCGCACTTGTGCCCCGGCCTTAAGCCGAGCCCGCACTTGTGCCCCGGCCTTAAGCCGAGCCCGCACTTGTGCCCCGGCCTTAAGCCGAGCCAGCACCAGTGCCCCTGCCTTAAGCCGAACCCGCACTTGTGCCCCTGCCTTAAGCCGAGCCCGCACTTGTGCCCCTGCCTTAATCCTAGCCCGCACTTGTGCCCCTGCCTTAAGCCTAGCCCGCACTTGTGCCCCTGCCTTAAGCCTAGCCCGCACTTGTGCCCAGGCCTTGAGCCTAGCACGCACTTGTGCCCAGGCCTTAAGCCTAGCCCGCACTTGTGCCCCGGCCTTAAGCCTAGCCCGCACTTGTGCCCCGGCCTTAAGCTTAGCCCGCACTTGTGCCCCGGCCTTAAGCTTAGCCCGCACTTGTGCCCAGGCCGTAAGCCTAGCCCGCACTTGTGCCCCGGCCTTAAGCCTAGCCCGCACTTGTGCCCCGGCCTTAAGCCGAGCCCGCACTTGTGCCCCGGCCTTAAGCCGAGCCCGCACTAGTGCCCTTGCCTTAAGCCGAACCCGCACTTGTGCCCCTGCCTTACGCCGAGCCCGCACTTGTGCCCCTGCCTTAATCCTAGCCCGCACTTGTGCCCCTGCCTTAAGCCTAGCCCGCACTTGTGCCCCTGCCTTAAGCCTAGCCCGCACTTGTGCCCAGGCCTTGAGCCTAGCACGCACTTGTGCCCAGGCCTTAAGCCTAGCCCGCACTTGTGCCCAGGCCTTAAGCCTAGCCCGCACTTGTGCCCAGGCCTTAAGCCTAGCACGCACTTGTGCCCAGGCCTTAAGCCTAGCCCGCACTTGTGCCCAGGCCTTAAGCCTAGCCCGCACTTGTGCCCAGGCCTTAAGCCTAGCACGCACTTGTGCCCAGGCCTTAAGCCTAGCCCGCACTTGTGCCCCGGCCTTAAGCCTAGCCCGCACTTGTGCCCCGGCCTTAAGCTTAGCCCGCACTTGTGCCCCGGCCTTAAGCTTAGCCCGCACTTGTGCCCAGGCCTTAAGCCTAGCCCGCACTTGTGCCCCGGCCTTAAGCCTAGCCCGCACTTGTGCCCCGGCCTTAAGCCTAGCCCGCACTTGTGCCCCGGCCTTAAGCCTAGCCCGCACTTGTGCCCCGGCCTTAAGCCTAGCCCGCACTTGTGCCCCGGCCTTAAGCCGAGCCCGCACTTGTGCCCCGGCCTTAAGCCGAGCCCGCACTTGTGCCCCGGCCTTAAGCCGAGCCCGCACTTGTGCCCCGGCCTTAAGCCGAGCCCGCACTTGTGCCCCGGCCTTAAGCCGAGCCCGCACTTGTGCCCCGGCCTTAAGCCGAGCCCGCACCAGTGCCCCTGCCTTAAGCCGAACCCGCACTTGTGCCCCTGCCTTAAGCCGAGCCCGCACTTGTGCCCCTGCCTTAATCCTAGCCCGCACTTGTGCCCCTGCCTTAAGCCTAGCCCGCACTTGTGCCCAGGCTTTAAGCCTAGCCCGCACTTGTGCCCAGGCCTTAAGCCTAGCCCGCACTTGTGCCCAGGCCTTAAGCCTAGCACGCACTTGTGCCCAGGCCTTAAGCCTAGCCCGCACTTGTGCCCCGGCCTTAAGCCTAGCCCGCACTTGTGCCCAGGCCTTAAGCCTAGCCCGCACTTGTGCCCAGGCCTTAAGCCTAGCCCGCACTTGTGCCCAGGCCTTAAGCCTAGCCCGCACTTGTGCCCAGGCCTTAAGCCTATCCCACACTTGTGCCCAGGCCTTAAGCCTAGCCCGCACTTGTGCCCAGGCCTTAAGCCTAGCCCGCACTTGTGCCCAGGCCTTAAGCCTAGCCCGCACTTGTGCCCAGGCCTTAAGCCTAGCCCGCACTTGTGCCCAGGCGTTAAGCCTAGCCCGCACTTGTGCCCAGGCCTTAAGCCTAGCCCGCACTTGTGCCCAGGCGTTAAGCCTAGCCCGCACTTGTGCCCAGGCCTTAAGCCTAGCCCGCACTTGTGCCCAGGCCTTAAGCCTAGCCCACACTTGTGCCCAGGCCTTAAGCCTAGCCCGCACTTGTGCCCAGGCCTTAAGCCTAGCCCGCACTTGTGCCCAGGCCTTAAGCCTAGCCCGCACTTGTGCCTAGGCCTTAAGCCTAGCCCACACTTGTGCACATGCCTTAAGCCTAGCTGGCACTTGTGGCCCCTGCCTTGATCCTAGCCAGCACTGCACTTGTGCCCAGGCCTTAAGCCTAGCCTGCACTTGTGCCCAGGCCTTAAGCCTAGCCTGCACTTGTGCCCAGGCCTTAAGCCTAGCCCGCACTTGTGCCCCCTGCCTTGATCCTAGCCCGCACTTGTGCCCCCTGCCTTGATCCTAGCCCGCACTTGTGCCCAGGCCTTGAGCCTAGCCCGAACTTGTGCCCAGGCCTTAAGCCTAGCCCACACTTGTGCCCAGGCCTTAAGCCTAGCCCGCACTTGTGCCCAGGCCTTAAGCCTAGCCCGCACTTGTGCCCAGGCCTTAAGCCTAGCCCGCACTTGTGCCCAGGCCTTAAGCCTAGCCCGCACTTGTGCCCAGGCCTTAAGCCTAGCCCGCACTTGTGCCCAGGCCTTAAGCCTAGCCCGCACTTGTGCCCAGGCCTTAAGCCTAGCCCGCACTTGTGCCCAGGCCTTAAGCCTAGCCCGCACTTGTGCCCAGGCGTTAAGCCTAGCCCGCACTTGTGCCCAGGCCTTAAGCCTAGCCCTCACTTGTGCCCAGGCCTTAAGCCTAGCCCGCACTTGTGCCCAGGCCTTAAGCCTAGCCCGCACTTGTGCCCAGGCCTTAAGCCTAGCCCGCACTTGTGCCCAGGCCTTAAGCCTAGCCCGCACTTGTGCCCAGGCCTTAAGCCTAGCCCGCACTTGTGCCCAGGCCTTAAGCCTAGCCCGCACTTGTGCCCAGGCCTTAAGCCTAGCCCGCACTTGTGCGCGGCCTTAAGCCTAGCCCGCACTTGTGCCCCGGCCTTAAGCCGAGCCCGCACTTGTGCCCCGGCCTTAAGCCGAGCCCACACTTGTGCCCCGGCCTTAAGCCGAGCCCGCACTTGTGCCCCGGCATTAAGCCGAGCCCGCACTTGTGCCCCGGCCTTAAGCCGAGCCTGCACTTGTGCCCCGGCCTTAAGCCGAGCCTGCACTTGTGCCCCGGCCTTAAGCCGAGCCCGCACCAGTGCCCCTGCCTTAAGCCGAACCCGCACTTGTGCCCCTGCCTTAAGCCGAGCCCGCACTTGTGCCCCTGCCTTAATCCTAGCCCGCACTTGTGCCCCTGCCTTAAGCCTAGCCCGCACTTGTGCCCCTGCCTTAAGCCTAGCCCGCACTTGTGCCCCTGCCTTAAGCCTAGCCCGCACTTGTGCCCAGGCCTTAAGCCTAGCACGCACTTGTGCCCAGGCCTTAAGCCTAGCCCGCACTTGTGCCCCGGCCTTAAGCCTAGCCCGCACTTGTGCCCCGGCCTTAAGCTTAGCCCGCACTTGTGCCCCAGCCTTAAGCTTAGCCCGCACTTGTGCCCAGGCCTTAAGCCTAGCCCGCACTTGTGCCCCGGCCTTAAGCCTAGCCCGCACTTGTGCCCCGGCCTTAAGCCTAGCCCGCACTTGTGCCCCGGCCTTAAGCCTAGCCCGCACTTGTACCCCGGCCTTAAGACGAGCCCGCACTTGTGCCCCGGCCTTAAGCCGAGCCCGCACTTGTGCCCCGGCCTTAAGCCGAGCCCGCACTTGTGCCCCGGCCTTAAGCCGAGCCCGCACTTGTGCCCCGGCCTTAAGCCGAGCCCGCACTTGTGCCCCGGCCTTAAGCCGAGCCCGCACTTGTGCCCCGGCCTTAAGCCGAGCCCGCACTTGTGCCCAGGCCTTAAGCCTAGCCCGCACTTGTGCCCCGGCTTTAAGCCTAGCCCGCACTTGTGCCCCGGCCTTAAGCCTAGCCCGCACTTGTGCCCCGGTCTTAAGCCTAGCCCGCACTTGTGCCCCGGCCTTAAGCCGAGCCCGCACTTGTGCCCAGGCCTTAAGCCTAGCTGGCACTTGTGGCCCCTGCCTTGATCCTAGCCAGCACTGCACTTGTGCCCAGGCCTTAAGCCTAGCCTGCACTTGTGCCCAGGCCTTAAGCCTAGCCCGCACTTGTGCCCCCTGCCTTGATCCTAGCCCGCACTTGTGCCCAGGCCTTAAGCCTAGCCCGCACTTGTGCCCAGGCCTTAAACCTAGCCCGCAGTTGTGCCCCTGCCTTAAGCTTAGCCCGCACTTGTGCCCAGGCCTTAAGCCTAGCCCGCACTTGTGCCCTGGCCTTAAGCCTAGCCCGCACTTGTGCCCCGGCCTTAAGCTTAGCCCGCACTTGTGCCCAGGCCTTAAGCCTAGCCCGCACTTGTGCCCAGGCCTTAAGCCTAGCCCGCACTTGTGCCCCGGCTTTAAGCCTAGCCCGCACTTGTGCCCCGGCCTTAAGCCTAGCCCGCACTTGTGCCCCGGTCTTAAGCCTAGCCCGCACTTGTGCCCCGGCCTTAAGCCTAGCCCGCACTTGTGCCCAGGCCTTAAGCCTAGCTGGCACTTGTGGCCCCTGCCTTGATCCTAGCCAGCACTGCACTTGTGCCCAGGCCTTAAGCCTAGCCTGCACTTGTGCCCAGGCCTTAAGCCTAGCCCGCACTTGTGCCCCCTGCCTTGATCCTAGCCCGCACTTGTGCCCAGGCCTTAAGCCTAGCCCGCACTTGTGCCCAGGCCTTAAACCTAGCCCGCAGTTGTGCCCCTGCCTTAAGCTTAGCCCGCACTTGTGCCCAGGCCTTAAGCCTAGCCCGCACTTGTGCCCAGGCCTTAAGCCTAGCCCGCACTTGTGCCCCGGCCTTAAGCCTAGCCCGCACTTGTGCCCCGGCCTTAAGCCTAGCCCGCACTTGTGCCCAGGCCTTAAGCCTAGCCCGCACTTGTGCCCAGGCCTTAAGCCTAGCCCGCACTTGTGCCCAGGCCTTAAGCCTAGCCCGCACTTGTGCCTAGGCCTTAAGCCTAGCCCACACTTGTGCCCATGCCTTAAGCCTAGCTGGCACTTGTGGCCTTTGCCTTGATCCTAGCCAGCACTGCACTTGTGCCCAGGCCTTAAGCCTAGCCTGCACTTGTGCCCAGGCCTTAAGCCTAGCCTGCACTTGTGCCCAGGCGTTAAGCCTAGCCCGCACTTGTGCCCCCTGCCTTGATCCTAGCCCACACTTGTGCCCCCTGCTTTGATCCTAGCCCGCACTTGTGCCCAGGCCTTAAGCCTAGCCCGCACTTGTGCCCAGGCCTTAAACCTAGCCCGCACTTGTGCCCCTGCCTTAAGCCTAGCCCGCACTTGTGCCCAGGCCTCAAACCTAGCCCGCACTTGTGCCCCTGCCTTAAGCCTAGCCCGCACTTGTGCCCAGGCCTTAAGCCTAGCCTGCACTTGTGCCCAGGCCTTAAGCCTAGCCCGCACTTGTGCCCAGGCCTTAAGCCTAGCCCGCACTTGTGCCCAGGCCTTAAGCCTAGCCCGCACTTGTGCCCAGGCCTTAAGCCTAGCCCGCACTTGTGCCCAGGCCTTAAGCCTATCCCACACTTGTGCCCAGGCCTTAAACCTAGCCCGCACTTGTGCCCAGGCCTTAAGCCTAGCCCGCACTTGTGCCCAGGCCTTAAGCCTAGCCCGCACTTGTGCCCAGGCCTTAAGCCTAGCCCGCACTTGTGCCCAGGCGTTAAGCCTAGCCCGCACTTGTGCCCAGGCCTTAAGCCTAGCCCGCACTTGTGCCCAGGCGTTAAGCCTAGCCCGCACTTGTGCCCAGGCCTTAAGCCTAGCCCGCACTTGTGCCCAGGCCTTAAGCCTAGCCCACACTTGTGCCCAGGCCTTAAGCCTAGCCCGCACTTGTGCCCAGGCCTTAAGCCTAGCCCGCACTTGTGCCCAGGCCTTAAGCCTAGCCCGCACTTGTGCCTAGGCCTTAAGCCTAGCCCACACTTGTGCACATGCCTTAAGCCTAGCTGGCACTTGTGGCCCCTGCCTTGATCCTAGCCAGCACTGCACTTGTGCCCAGGCCTTAAGCCTAGCCTGCACTTGTGCCCAGGCCTTAAGCCTAGCCTGCACTTGTGCCCAGGCCTTAAGCCTAGCCCGCACTTGTGCCCCCTGCCTTGATCCTAGCCCGCACTTGTGCCCCCTGCCTTGATCCTAGCCCGCACTTGTGCCCAGGCCTTGAGCCTAGCCCGAACTTGTGCCCAGGCCTTAAGCCTAGCCCGCACTTGTGCCCAGGCCTTAAGCCTAGCCCGCACTTGTGCCCAGGCCTTAAGCCTAGCCCGCACTTGTGCCCAGGCCTTAAGCCTAGCCCGCACTTGTGCCCAGGCCTTAAGCCTAGCCCGCACTTGTGCCCAGGCCTTAAGCCTAGCCCGCACTTGTGCCCAGGCCTTAAGCCTAGCCCGCACTTGTGCCCAGGCCTTAAGCCTAGCCCGCACTTGTGCCCAGGCCTTAAGCCTAGCCCGCACTTGTGCCCAGGCCTTAAGCCTAGCCCGCACTTGTGCCCAGGCCTTAAGCCTAGCCCGCACTTGTGCCCAGGCCTTAAGCCTAGCCCGCACTTGTGCCCAGGCCTTAAGCCTAGCCCGCACTTGTGCCCAGGCCTTAAGCCTAGCCCGCACTTGTGCCCAGGCGTTAAGCCTAGCCCGCACTTGTGCCCAGGCCTTAAGCCTAGCCCTCACTTGTGCCCAGGCCTTAAGCCTAGCCCGCACTTGTGCCCAGGCCTTAAGCCTAGCCCGCACTTGTGCCCAGGCCTTAAGCCTAGCCCGCACTTGTGCCCAGGCCTTAAGCCTAGCCCGCACTTGTGCCCAGGCCTTAAGCCTAGCCCGCACTTGTGCCCAGGCCTTAAGCCTAGCCCGCACTTGTGCCCAGGCCTTAAGCCTAGCCCGCACTTGTGCCCAGGCGTTAAGCCTAGCCCGCACTTGTGCCCAGGCCTTAAGCCTAGCCCTCACTTGTGCCCAGGCCTTAAGCCTAGCCCGCACTTGTGCCCAGGCCTTAAGCCTAGCCCGCACTTGTGCCCAGGCCTTAAGCCTAGCCCGCACTTGTGCCCAGGCCTTAAGCCTAGCCCGCACTTGTGCCCAGGCCTTAAGCCTAGCCCGCACTTGTGCCCAGGCCTTAAGCCTAGCCCGCACTTGTGCCCAGGCCTTAAGCCTAGCCCGCACTTGTGCGCGGCCTTAAGCCTAGCCCGCACTTGTGCCCCGGCCTTAAGCCGAGCCCGCACTTGTGCCCCGGCCTTAAGCCGAGCCCACACTTGTGCCCCGGCCTTAAGCCGAGCCCGCACTTGTGCCCCGGCATTAAGCCGAGCCCGCACTTGTGCCCCGGCCTTAAGCCGAGCCTGCACTTGTGCCCCGGCCTTAAGCCGAGCCTGCACTTGTGCCCCGGCCTTAAGCCGAGCCCGCACCAGTGCCCCTGCCTTAAGCCGAACCCGCACTTGTGCCCCTGCCTTAAGCCGAGCCCGCACTTGTGCCCCTGCCTTAATCCTAGCCCGCACTTGTGCCCCTGCCTTAAGCCTAGCCCGCACTTGTGCCCCTGCCTTAAGCCTAGCCCGCACTTGTGCCCCTGCCTTAAGCCTAGCCCGCACTTGTGCCCAGGCCTTAAGCCTAGCACGCACTTGTGCCCAGGCCTTAAGCCTAGCCCGCACTTGTGCCCCGGCCTTAAGCTTAGCCCGCACTTGTGCCCCAGCCTTAAGCTTAGCCCGCACTTGTGCCCAGGCCTTAAGCCTAGCCCGCACTTGTGCCCCGGCCTTAAGCCTAGCCCGCACTTGTGCCCCGGCCTTAAGCCTAGCCCGCACTTGTGCCCCGGCCTTAAGCCTAGCCCGCACTTGTACCCCGGCCTTAAGCCGAGCCCGCACTTGTGCCCCGGCCTTAAGCCGAGCCCGCACTTGTGCCCCGGCCTTAAGCCGAGCCCGCACTTGTGCCCCGGCCTTAAGCCGAGCCCGCACTTGTGCCCCGGCCTTAAGCCGAGCCCGCACTTGTGCCCCGGCCTTAAGCCGAGCCAGCACCAGTGCCCCTGCCTTAAGCCGAACCCGCACTTGTGCCCCTGCCTTAAGCCGAGCCCGCACTTGTGCCCCTGCCTTAATCCTAGCCCGCACTTGTGCCCCTGCCTTAAGCCTAGCCCGCACTTGTGCCCCTGCCTTAAGCCTAGCCCGCACTTGTGCCCAGGCCTTGAGCCTAGCACGCACTTGTGCCCAGGCCTTAAGCCTAGCCCGCACTTGTGCCCCGGCCTTAAGCCTAGCCCGCACTTGTGCCCCGGCCTTAAGCTTAGCCCGCACTTGTGCCCCGGCCTTAAGCTTAGCCCGCACTTGTGCCCAGGCCGTAAGCCTAGCCCGCACTTGTGCCCCGGCCTTAAGCCTAGCCCGCACTTGTGCCCCGGCCTTAAGCCGAGCCCGCACTTGTGCCCCGGCCTTAAGCCGAGCCCGCACTAGTGCCCTTGCCTTAAGCCGAACCCGCACTTGTGCCCCTGCCTTACGCCGAGCCCGCACTTGTGCCCCTGCCTTAATCCTAGCCGGCACTTGTGCCCCTGCCTTAAGCCTAGCCCGCACTTGTGCCCCAGCCTTAAGCCTAGCCCGCACTTGTGCCCCTGCCTTAAGCCTAGCCCGCACTTGTGCCCAGGCCTTAAGCCTAGCCCGCACTTGTGCCCAGGCCTTAAGCCTAGCCCGCACTTGTGCCCAGGCCTTAAGCCTAGCCCGCACTTTTGCCCAGGCCTTAAGCCTAGCCCGCACTTGTGCCCAGGCCTTAAGCCTAGCCCGCACTTGTGCCCAGGCCTTAAGCCTAGCCCGCACTTGTGCCCAGGCCTAAAGCCTAGCCCGCACTTGTGCCCAGGCCGTAAGCCTAGCCCGCACTTGTGCCCATGCCTTAAGCCTAGCTGGCACTTGTGGCCCCTGCCTTGATCCTAGCCAGCACTGCACTTGTGCCCAGGCCTTAAGCCTAGCCCGCACTTGTGCCCAGGCCTTAAGCCTAGCCCGCACTTGTGCCCCCTGCCTTGATCCTAGCCCGCACTTGTGCCCCTGCCTTAAGCCTAGCCCGCACTTGTGCCCAGGCCTTAAGCCTAGCCCGCACTTGTGCCCAGGCTTTAAGCCTAGCCCGCACTTGTGCCCAGGCCTTAAGCCTAGCCCGCACTTGTGCCCAGGCCTTAAGCCTAGCACGCACTTGTGCCCAGGCCTTAAGCCTAGCCCGCACTTGTGCCCCGGCCTTAAGCCTAGCCCGCACTTGTGCCCCGGCCTTAAGCTTAGCCCGCACTTGTGCCCCGGCCTTAAGCTTAGCCCGCACTTGTGCCCAGGCCTTAAGCCTAGCCCGCACTTGTGCCCCGGCCTTAAGCCTAGCCCGCACTTGTGCCCCGGCCTTAAGCCTAGCCCGCACTTGTGCCCCGGCCTTAAGCCTAGCCCGCACTTGTGCCCCGGCCTTAAGCCTAGCCCGCACTTGTGCCCCGGCCTTAAGCCGAGCCCGCACTTGTGCCCCGGCCTTAAGCCGAGCCCGCACTTGTGCCCCGGCCTTAAGCCGAGCCCGCACTTGTGCCCCGGCCTTAAGCCGAGCCCGCACTTGTGCCCCGGCCTTAAGCCGAGCCCGCACTTGTGCCCCGGCCTTAAGCCGAGCCCGCACCAGTGCCCCTGCCTTAAGCCGAACCCGCACTTGTGCCCCTGCCTTAAGCCGAGCCCGCACTTGTGCCCCTGCCTTAATCCTAGCCCGCACTTGTGCCCCTGCCTTAAGCCTAGCCCGCACTTGTGCCCAGGCTTTAAGCCTAGCCCGCACTTGTGCCCAGGCCTTAAGCCTAGCCCGCACTTGTGCCCAGGCCTTAAGCCTAGCACGCACTTGTGCCCAGGCCTTAAGCCTAGCCCGCACTTGTGCCCCGGCCTTAAGCCTAGCCCGCACTTGTGCCCCGGCCTTAAGCTTAGCCCGCACTTGTGCCCCGGCCTTAAGCTTAGCCCGCACTTGTGCCCAGGCCGTAAGCCTAGCCCGCACTTGTGCCACGGCCTTAAGCCTAGCCCGCACTTGTGCCCCGGCCTTAAGCCGAGCCCGCACTTGTGCCCCGGCCTTAAGCCGAGCCCGCACTAGTGCCCTTGCCTTAAGCCGAACCCGCACTTGTGCCCCTGCCTTAAGCCGAGCCCGCACTTGTGCCCCTGCCTTAATCCTAGCCCGCACTTGTGCCCCTGCCTTAAGCCTAGCCCGCACTTGTGCCCAGGCCTTAAGCCTAGCCCGCACTTGTGCCCCTGCCTTAAGCCTAGCCCGCACTTGTGCCCAGGCCTTAAGCCTAGCCCGCACTTGTGCCCAGGCCTTAAGCCTAGCCCGCACTTGTGCCCAGGCCTTAAGCCTAGCCCGCACTTTTGCCCAGGCCTTAAGCCTAGCCCGCACTTGTGCCCAGGCCTTAAGCCTAGCCCGCACTTGTGCCCAGGCCTTAAGCCTAGCCCGCACTTGTGCCCAGGCCTAAAGCCTAGCCCGCACTTGTGCCCAGGCCGTAAGCCTAGCCCGCACTTGTGCCCAGGCCTTTAGCCTAGCCCGCACTTGTGCCCAGGCCTAAAGCCTAGCCCGCACTTGTGCCCAGGCCTTAAGCCTAGCCCGCACTTGTGCCCAGGCCTTAAGCCTAGCCCGCACTTGTGCCCCGGCCTTAATCCTAGCCCGCACTTGTGCCCCGGCCTTAAGCTTAGCCCGCACTTGTGCCCAGGCCTTATGCCTAGCCCGCACTTGTGCCCAGGCCTTAAGCCTAGCCCGCACTTGTGCCCCGGCCTTAAGCCTAGCCCGCACTTGTGCCCCGGCCTTAAGCCTAGCCCGCACTTGTGCCCAGGCCTTAAACCTAGCCCGCACTTGTGCCCAGGCCTTAAGCCTAGCCCGCACTTGTGCCCCGGCCTTAAGCCTAGCCCGCACTTGTGCCCAGGCCTTAAGCCTAGCCCGCACTTGTGCCCAGGCCTTAAGCCTAGCCCGCACTTGTGCCCCGGCCTTAATCCTAGCCCGCACTTGTGCCCCGGCCTTAAGCTTAGCCCGCACTTGTGCCCAGGCCTTATGCCTAGCCCGCACTTGTGCCCAGGCCTTAAGCCTAGCCCGCACTTGTGCCCCGGCCTTAAGCCTAGCCCGCACTTGTGCCCCGGCCTTAAGCCTAGCCCGCACTTGTGCCCAGGCCTTAAACCTAGCCCGCACTTGTGCCCAGGCCTTAAGCCTAGCCCGCACTTGTGCCCAGGCCTTAAGCCTAGCCCGCACTTGTGCCTAGGCCTTAAGCCTAGCCCACACTTGTGCCCCTGCCTTAAGCCTAGCCCGCACTTGTGCCCAGGCCTTAAGCCTAGCCCGCACTTGTGCCCAGGCTTTAAGCCTAGCCCGCACTTGTGCCCAGGCCTTAAGCCTAGCCCGCACTTGTGCCCAGGCCTTAAGCCTAGCACGCACTTGTGCCCAGGCCTTAAGCCTAGCCCGCACTTGTGCCCCGGCCTTAAGCCTAGCCCGCACTTGTGCTCTGGCCTTAAGCTTAGCCCGCACTTGTGCCCCGGCCTTAAGCTTAGCCCGCACTTGTGCCCAGGCCTTAAGCCTAGCCCGCACTTGTGCCCCAGCCTTAAGCCTAGCCCGCACTTGTGCCCCGGCCTTAAGCCTAGCCCGCACTTGTGCCCAGGCCTTAAGCCTAGCCCGCACTTGTGCCCCGGCCTTAAGCCTAGCCCGCACTTGTGCCCCGGCCTTAAGCCGAGCCCGCACTAGTGCCCTTGCCTTAAGCCGAACCCGCACTTGTGCCCCTGCCTTAAGCCGAGCCCGCACTTGTGCCCCTGCCTTAATCCTAGCCCGCACTTGTGCCCCTGCCTTAAGCCTAGCCCGCACTTGTGCCCCAGCCTTAAGCCTAGCCCGCACTTGTGCCCCTGCCTTAAGCCTAGCCCGCACTTGTGCCCAGGCCTTAAGCCTAGCCCGCACTTGTGCCCAGGCCTTAAGCCTAGCCCGCACTTGTGCCCAGGCCTTAAGCCTAGCCCGCACTTTTGCCCAGGCCTTAAGCCTAGCCCGCACTTGTGCCCAGGCCTTAAGCCTAGCCCGCACTTGTGCCCAGGCCTTAAGCCTAGCCCGCACTTGTGCCCAGGCCTAAAGCCTAGCCCGCACTTGTGCCCAGGCCGTAAGCCTAGCCCGCACTTGTGCCCAGGCCTTAAGCCTAGCCCGCACTTGTGCCCCGGCCTTAAGCCTAGCCCGCACTTGTGCCCCGGCCTTAAGCTTAGCCCGCACTTGTGCCCAGGCCTTAAGCCTAGCCCGCACTTGTGCCCAGGCCTTAAGCCTAGCCCGCACTTGTGCCCAGGCCTTAAGCCTGGCTGGCACTTGTGCCCATGCCTTAAGCCTAGCTGGCACTTGTGGCCCCTGCCTTGATCCTAGCCAGCACTGCACTTGTGCCCAGGCCTTAAGCCTAGCCCGCACTTGTGCCCAGGCCTTAAGCCTAGCCCGCACTTGTGCCCCCTGCCTTGATCCTAGCCCGCACTTGTGCCCCTGCCTTAAGCCTAGCCCACACTTGTGCCCAGGCCTTAAGCCTAGCCCGCACTTGTGCCCAGGCTTTAAGCCTAGCCCGCACTTGTGCCCAGGCCTTAAGCCTAGCCCGCACTTGTGCCCAGGCCTTAAGCCTAGCACGCACTTGTGCCCAGGCCTTAAGCCTAGCCCGCACTTGTGCCCCAGCCTTAAGCCTAGCCCGCACTTGTGCCCCGGCCTTAAGCTTAGCCCGCACTTGTGCCCCGGCCTTAAGCTTAGCCCGCACTTGTGCCCAGGCCTTAAGCCTAGCCAGCACTTGTGCCCAGGCCTTAAGCCTAGCCCGCACTTGTGCCCCGGCCTTAAGCCTAGCCCGCACTTGTGCCCCGGCCTTAAGCCTAGCCCGCACTTGTGCCCAGGCCTTAAGCCTAGCCCGCACTTGTGCCCAGGCCTTAAGCCTAGCCCGCACTTGTGCCCAGGCCTTAAGCCTAGCCCGCACTTGTGCCTAGGCCTTAAGCCTAGCCCACACTTGTGCCCATGCCTTAAGCCTAGCTGGCACTTGTGGCCTTTGCCTTGATCCTAGCCAGCACTGCACTTGTGCCCAGGCCTTAAGCCTAGCCTGCACTTGTGCCCAGGCCTTAAGCCTAGCCTGCACTTGTGCCCAGGCGTTAAGCCTAGCCCGCACTTGTGCCCCCTGCCTTGATCCTAGCCCGCACTTGTGCCCCCTGCCTTGATCCTAGCCCGCACTTGTGCCCAGGCCTTAAGCCTAGCCCGCACTTGTGCCCAGGCCTTAAGCCTAGCCCGCACTTGTGCCCCGGCCTTAAGCCTAGCCCGCACTTGTGCCCCGGCCTTAAGCCTAGCCCGCACTTGTGCCCAGGCCTTAAGCCTAGCCCGCACTTGTGCCCAGGCCTTAAGCCTAGCCCGCACTTGTGCCCAGGCCTTAAGCCTAGCCCGCACTTGTGCCTAGGCCTTAAGCCTAGCCCACACTTGTGCCCATGCCTTAAGCCTAGCCTGCACTTGTGCCCAGGCCTTAAGCCTAGCCTGCACTTGTGCCCAGGCGTTAAGCCTAGCCCGCACTTGTGCCCCCTGCCTTGATCCTTGCCCGCACTTGTGCCCCCAGCCTTGATCCTAGCCCGCACTTGTGCCCAGGCCTTAAGCCTAGCCCGCACTTGTGCCCAGGCCTTAAACCTAGCCCGCACTTGTGCCCCTGCCTTAAGCCTAGCCCGCACTTGTGCCCAGGCCTTAAGCCTAGCCTGCACTTGTGCCCAGGCCTTAAGCCTAGCCCGCACTTGTGCCCCGGCCTTAAGCCTAGCCCGCACTTGTGCCCAGGCCTTAAGCCTAGCCCGCACTTGTGCCCAGGCCTTAAGCCTAGCCCGCACTTGTGCCCCGGCCTTAATCCTAGCCCGCACTTGTGCCCCGGCCTTAAGCTTAGCCCGCACTTGTGCCCAGGCCTTATGCCTAGCCCGCACTTGTGCCCAGGCCTTAAGCCTAGCCCGCACTTGTGCCCCGGCCTTAAGCCTAGCCCGCACTTGTGCCCCGGCCTTAAGCCTAGCCCGCACTTGTGCCCAGGCCTTAAACCTAGCCCGCACTTGTGCCCAGGCCTTAAGCCTAGCCCGCACTTGTGCCCAGGCCTTAAGCCTAGCCCGCACTTGTGCCTAGGCCTTAAGCCTAGCCCACACTTGTGCCCCTGCCTTAAGCCTAGCCCGCACTTGTGCCCAGGCCTTAAGCCTAGCCCGCACTTGTGCCCAGGCTTTAAGCCTAGCCCGCACTTGTGCCCAGGCCTTAAGCCTAGCCCGCACTTGTGCCCAGGCCTTATGCCTAGCCCGCACTTGTGCCCAGGCCTTAAGCCTAGCCCGCACTTGTGCCCCGGCCTTAAGCCTAGCCCGCACTTGTGCCCCGGCCTTAAGCCTAGCCCGCACTTGTGCCCAGGCCTTAAACCTAGCCCGCACTTGTGCCCAGGCCTTAAGCCTAGCCCGCACTTGTGCCCAGGCCTTAAGCCTAGCCCGCACTTGTGCCTAGGCCTTAAGCCTAGCCCACACTTGTGCCCCTGCCTTAAGCCTAGCCCGCACTTGTGCCCAGGCCTTAAGCCTAGCCCGCACTTGTGCCCAGGCTTTAAGCCTAGCCCGCACTTGTGCCCAGGCCTTAAGCCTAGCCCGCACTTGTGCCCAGGCCTTAAGCCTAGCACGCACTTGTGCCCAGGCCTTAAGCCTAGCCCGCACTTGTGCCCCGGCCTTAAGCCTAGCCCGCACTTGTGCTCTGGCCTTAAGCTTAGCCCGCACTTGTGCCCAGGCCTTATGCCTAGCCCGCACTTGTGCCCAGGCCTTAAGCCTAGCCCGCACTTGTGCCCCGGCCTTAAGCCTAGCCCGCACTTGTGCCCCGGCCTTAAGCCTAGCCCGCACTTGTGCCCAGGCCTTAAACCTAGCCCGCACTTGTGCCCAGGCCTTAAGCCTAGCCCGCACTTGTGCCCCGGCCTTAAGCCTAGCCCGCACTTGTGCCCAGGCCTTAAGCCTAGCCCGCACTTGTGCCCAGGCCTTAAGCCTAGCCCGCACTTGTGCCCCGGCCTTAATCCTAGCCCGCACTTGTGCCCCGGCCTTAAGCTTAGCCCGCACTTGTGCCCAGGCCTTATGCCTAGCCCGCACTTGTGCCCAGGCCTTAAGCCTAGCCCGCACTTGTGCCCCGGCCTTAAGCCTAGCCCGCACTTGTGCCCCGGCCTTAAGCCTAGCCCGCACTTGTGCCCAGGCCTTAAACCTAGCCCGCACTTGTGCCCAGGCCTTAAGCCTAGCCCGCACTTGTGCCCAGGCCTTAAGCCTAGCCCGCACTTGTGCCTAGGCCTTAAGCCTAGCCCACACTTGTGCCCCTGCCTTAAGCCTAGCCCGCACTTGTGCCCAGGCCTTAAGCCTAGCCCGCACTTGTGCCCAGGCTTTAAGCCTAGCCCGCACTTGTGCCCAGGCCTTAAGCCTAGCCCGCACTTGTGCCCAGGCCTTAAGCCTAGCACGCACTTGTGCCCAGGCCTTAAGCCTAGCCCGCACTTGTGCCCCGGCCTTAAGCCTAGCCCGCACTTGTGCTCTGGCCTTAAGCTTAGCCCGCACTTGTGCCCCGGCCTTAAGCTTAGCCCGCACTTGTGCCCAGGCCTTAAGCCTAGCCCGCACTTGTGCCCCAGCCTTAAGCCTAGCCCGCACTTGTGCCCCGGCCTTAAGCCTAGCCCGCACTTGTGCCCAGGCCTTAAGCCTAGCCCGCACTTGTGCCCCGGCCTTAAGCCTAGCCCGCACTTGTGCCCCGGCCTTAAGCCGAGCCCGCACTAGTGCCCTTGCCTTAAGCCGAACCCGCACTTGTGCCCCTGCCTTAAGCCGAGCCCGCACTTGTGCCCCTGCCTTAATCCTAGCCCGCACTTGTGCCCCTGCCTTAAGCCTAGCCCGCACTTGTGCCCCAGCCTTAAGCCTAGCCCGCACTTGTGCCCCTGCCTTAAGCCTAGCCCGCACTTGTGCCCAGGCCTTAAGCCTAGCCCGCACTTGTGCCCAGGCCTTAAGCCTAGCCCGCACTTGTGCCCAGGCCTTAAGCCTAGCCCGCACTTTTGCCCAGGCCTTAAGCCTAGCCCGCACTTGTGCCCAGGCCTTAAGCCTAGCCCGCACTTGTGCCCAGGCCTTAAGCCTAGCCCGCACTTGTGCCCAGGCCTAAAGCCTAGCCCGCACTTGTGCCCAGGCCGTAAGCCTAGCCCGCACTTGTGCCCAGGCCTTAAGCCTAGCCCGCACTTGTGCCCCGGCCTTAAGCCTAGCCCGCACTTGTGCCCCGGCCTTAAGCTTAGCCCGCACTTGTGCCCAGGCCTTAAGCCTAGCCCGCACTTGTGCCCAGGCCTTAAGCCTAGCCCGCACTTGTGCCCAGGCCTTAAGCCTGGCTGGCACTTGTGCCCATGCCTTAAGCCTAGCTGGCACTTGTGGCCCCTGCCTTGATCCTAGCCAGCACTGCACTTGTGCCCAGGCCTTAAGCCTAGCCCGCACTTGTGCCCAGGCCTTAAGCCTAGCCCGCACTTGTGCCCCCTGCCTTGATCCTAGCCCGCACTTGTGCCCCTGCCTTAAGCCTAGCCCACACTTGTGCCCAGGCCTTAAGCCTAGCCCGCACTTGTGCCCAGGCTTTAAGCCTAGCCCGCACTTGTGCCCAGGCCTTAAGCCTAGCCCGCACTTGTGCCCAGGCCTTAAGCCTAGCACGCACTTGTGCCCAGGCCTTAAGCCTAGCCCGCACTTGTGCCCCGGCCTTAAGCCTAGCCCGCACTTGTGCTCTGGCCTTAAGCTTAGCCCGCACTTGTGCCCCGGCCTTAAGCTTAGCCCGCACTTGTGCCCAGGCCTTAAGCCTAGCCCGCACTTGTGCCCCAGCCTTAAGCCTAGCCCGCACTTGTGCCCCGGCCTTAAGCCTAGCCCGCACTTGTGCCCAGGCCTTAAGCCTAGCCCGCACTTGTGCCCCGGCCTTAAGCCTAGCCCGCACTTGTGCCCCGGCCTTAAGCCGAGCCCGCACTAGTGCCCTTGCCTTAAGCCGAACCC
>NW_027194261.1:0-36218 GCF_032444005.1 Ranitomeya imitator
AAGCCTAGCCCGCACTTGTGCCCAGGCCTTAAGCCTAGCCCGCACTTGTGCCCATGCCTTAAGCCTAGCCAGCACTTGTGCCCCCTGCCTTGGTCCTAGCCAGCACTGCACTTGTGCCCAGGCCGTAAGCCTAGCCCGCACTTGTGCCCAGGCCTTAAGCCTAGCCCGCACTTGTGCCCAGGCCTTAAGCCTAGCCCGCACTTGTGCCCCGGCCTTAAGCCTAGCCCGCACTTGTGCCCCGGCCTTAAGCCTAGCCCGCACTTGTGCCCCGGCCTTAAGCCTAGCCCGCACTTGTGCCCAGGCCTTAAGCCTAGCCCGCACTTGTGCCCCGGCCTTAAGCCTAGCCCGCACTTGTGCCCCGGCCTTAAGCCTAGCCCGCACTTGTGCCCCGGCCTTAAGCCTAGCCCGCACTTGTGCCCCGGCCTTAAGCCTAGCCCGCACTTGTGCCCCGGCCTTAAGCCTAGCCCGCACTTGTGCCCCGGCCTTAAGCCTAGCCCGCACTTGTGCCTCGGCCTTAAGCCTAGCCCGCACGTGTGCCCAGGCCTTAAGCCTAGCCCGCACTTGTGCCCAGGCCTTAAGCCTGGCCCGCACTTGTGCCCAGGCCTTAAGCCAAGCCCGCACTTGTGCCCAGGCCTTAAGCCTGGCCCGCACTTGTGCCCAGGCCTTAAGCCTGGCCCGCACCTTTGCCCAGGCCTTAAGCCTGGCCCGCACTTGTGCCCAGGCCTTAAGCCTGGCCCGCATTTGTGCCCAGGCCTTAAGCCTAGCCCGCACTTGTGCCCAGGCCTTAAGCCTAGCCCGCACTTGTGCCCAGGCCTTAAGCCTAGCCCGCACTTGTGCCCAGGCCTTAAGCCTAGCCCGCACTTGTGCCCAGGCCTTAAGCCTAGCCCGCACTTGTGCCCAGGCCTTAAGCCTAGCCCGCACTTGTGCCCCCTGCCTTGATCCTAGCTAGCACTACACTTGTGCCCAAGCCTTAAGCCTAGCCTGCACTTGTGCCCAGGCCTTAAGCCTAGACCGCACTTGTGCCCAGGCCTTAAGCCTAGCCCGCACTTGTGCCCAGGCCTTAAGCCTAGCCCGCACTTGTGCCCCGGCCTTAAGCCTAGCCCGCACTTGTGCCCAGGCCTTAAGCCTAGCCCGCACTTGTGCCCAGGCCTTAAGCCTAGACCGCACTTGTGCCCAGGCCTTAAGCCTAACCCGCACTTGTGCCCCGGCCTTAAGCCTAGCCCGCACTTGTGCCCAGGCCTTCAGCCTAGCCCGCACTTGTGCCCCGGCCTTCAGCCTAGCCCGCACTTGTGCCCAGGCCTTAAGCCTAGCCCGCACTTGTGCCCAGGCCTTAAGCCTAGCCCGCACTTGTGCCCAGGCCTTAAGCCTAGCCCGCACTTGTGCCCAGGCCTTAAGCCTTGCCCGCACTTGTGCCCAGGCCTTAAGCCTAGCCTGCACTTGTGCCCAGGCCTTAAGCCTAGCCTGCACTTGTGCCCAGGCCTTAAGCCTAGCCCGCACTTGTGCCCAGGCCTTAGGCCTAGCCCGCACTTGTGCCCAGGCCTTAAGCCTAGCCCGCACTTGTGCCCCCTGCCTTGATCCTAGCTAGCACTACACTTGTGCCCAAGCCTTAAGCCTAGCCTGCACTTGTGCCCAGGCCTTAAGCCTAGACCGCACTTGTGCCCAGGCCTTAAGCCTAGACCGCACTTGTGCCCAGGCCTTAAGTCTAGCCCGCACTTGTGCCCCGGCCTTAAGCCTAGCCCGCACTTGTGCCCAGGCCTTCAGCCTAGCCCGCACTTGTGCCCCGGCCTTCAGCCTAGCCCGCACTTGTGCCCAGGCCTTAAGCCTAGCCCGCACTTGTGCCCCGGCCTTAAGCCTAGCCCGCACTTGTGCCCCGGCCTTAAGCCTAGCCCGCACTTGTGCCCCGGCCTTAAGCCTAGCCCGCACGTGTGCCCAGTCCTTAAGCCTAGCCCGCACTTGTGCCCAGGCCTTAAGCCTAGCCCGCACTTGTGCCCAGGCCTTAAGCCTAGCCCGCACTTGTGCCCAGGCCTTAAGCCTAGCCCGCACTTGTGCCCAGGCCTTAAGCCTGGCCCGCACTTGTGCCCAGGCCTTAAGCCTGGCCCGCACTTGTGCCCAGGCCTTAAGCCTAGCCCGCACTTGTGCCCAGGCCTTAAGCCTAGCCCGCACTTGTGCCCAGGCCTTAAGCCTAGCCCGCACTTGTGCCCAGGCCTTAAGCCTAGCCCGCACTTGTGCCCAGGCCTTAAGCCTAGCCCGCACTTGTGCCCAGGCCTTAAGTCTAGCCCGCACTTGTGCCCAGGCCTTAAGCCTAGCCCGCACTTGTGCCCAGGCCTTAAGCCTAGCCCGCACTTGTGCCCAGGCCTTAAGCCTAGCCCGCACTTGTGCCCAGGCCTTAAGCCTGGCCCGCACTTGTGCCCAGGCCTTAAGCCTGGCCCGCACTTGTGCCCAGGCCTTAAGCCTGGCCCGCACTTGTGCCCAGGCCTTAAGCCTAGCCCGCACTTGTGCCCAGGCCTTAAGCCTAGCCCGCACTTGTGCCCAGGCCTTAAGCCTAGCCCGCACTTGTGCCCAGGCCTTAAGCCTAGCCCGCACTTGTGCCCAGGCCTTAAGTCTAGCCTGCACTTGTGCCCAGGCCTTAAGCCTAGCCCGCACTTGTGCCCAGGCCTTAAGCCTAGCCCGCACTTGTGCCCCCTGCCTTGATCCTAGCTAGCACTACATTTGTGCCCAAGCCTTAAGCCTAGCCTGCACTTGTGCCCAGGCCTTAAGCCTAGACCGCACTTGTGCCCAGGCCTTAAGCCTAGCCCGCACTTGTGCCCAGGCCTTAAGCCTAGCCCGCACTTGTGCCCCGGCTTTAAGCCTAGCCCGCACTTGTGCCCCGGCCTTAAGCCTAGCCCGCACTTGTGCCCAGGCCTTAAGCCTAGACCGCACTTGTGCCCAGGCCTTAAGCCTAGCCCGCACCTGTGCCCCGGCCTTAAGCCTAGCCTGCACTTGTGCCCAGGCCTTCAGCCTAGCCCGCACTTGTGCCCCGGCCTTCAGCCTAGCCCGCACTTGTGCCCAGGCCTTAAGCCTAGCCCGCACTTGTGCCCCGGCCTTAAGCCTAGCCCGCACTTGTGCCCCGGCCTTAAGCCTAGCCCGCACTTGTGCCCAGGCCTTAAGCCTAGCCCGCACTTGTGCCCATGCTTTAAGCCTAGCCATCACTTGTGCCCCCTGCCTTGGTCCTAGCCAGCACTGCACTTGTGCCCAGGCCTTAAGCCTAGCCCGCACTTGTGCCCAGGCCTTAAGCCTAGCCCGCACTTGTGCCCAGGCCTTAAGCCTAGCCCGCACTTGTGCCCCGTCCTTAAGCCTAGCCCGCACTTGTGCCCCGTCCTTAAGCCTAGCCCGCACTTGTGCCCAGGCCTTAAGCCTAGACAGCACTTGTGCCCCCTGCCTTGATCCTAGCCAGCACTGCACTTGTGCCCAGGCCTTAAGCCTAGCCCGCACTTGTGCCCAGGCCTTCAGCCTAGCCCGCACTTGTGCCCCGGCCTTAAGCCTAGCCCGCACTTGTGCCCAGGCCTTAAGCCTAGCCCGCACTTGTGCCCCGGCCTTAAGCCTAGCCCGCACTTGTGACCCGGCCTTAAGCCTAGCCCGCACTTGTGCCCCGGCCTTCAGCCTAGCCCGCTCTTGTGCCCCGGCCTGAAGCCTAGCCAGCACTTGTGCCCCCTGCCTTGATCCTAGCCAGCACTGCACTTGTGCCCCGGCCTTAAGCCTAGCCCGCACTTGTGCCCAGGCCTTAAGCCTAGCCCGCACTTGTGCCCCGGCCTTAAGCCTAGCCCGCACTTGTGCCCAGGCCTTAAGCCTAGCCCGCACTTGTGCCCAGGCCTTAAGCCTAGCCCGCACTTGTGCCCAGGCCTTAAGCCTAGCCCGCACTTGTGCCCAGGCCTTAAGCCTAGCCCGCACTTGTGCCCAGGCCTTAAGCCTAGCCCGCACTTTTGAGCCCCTTGAATGCTTGTTTGTTTGTTTTTGTCTTCAGCTTCATGTTGGTTATGCACATAGGGCCAGCTTTACGCTCTTCGCTCTTGTCCCGTCTGAATGCGCATGCACGACTGTAATTGGGGAAGAAGGCATTACCCATTTACGGAGGACAGACAAGAAGTGCCTGGTTGCTTGGAGCATGGGGTTATGGAGAGGCTCCGCACTGTACAACAAAGGATCTAGTCCTAAATGTCCAAGTACAGAGTAGAGGGGTGAAAGCTAGCTCTTCACCCCTATGGGTGCCTAACCCTTTTTGCAAAGAGTGCAAAGAGTTAGCTGTATGCCTTAAGCCTAGCCAGCACTTGTGCCCATGCCTTAAGCCTAGCCAGCACTTGTGCCCCCTGCCTTGGTCCTAGCCAACACTGCACTTGTGCCCAGGCCTTAAGCCTAGCCCGCACTTGTGCCCAGGCCTTAAGCCTAGCCCGCACTTGTGCCCCGGCCTTAAGCCTAGCCCGCACTTGTGCCCCGGCCTTAAGCCTAGCCCGCACTTGTGCCCCGGCCTTAAGCCTTGCCCGCACTTGTGCCCCGGCCTTAAGTCTAGCCCGCACTTGTGCCCCGGCCTTAAGCCTAGCCCGCACTTGTGCCCCGGCCTTAAGCCTAGCCCGCACTTGTGCCCCGGCCTTAAGCCTAGCCCGCACTTGTGCCCCGGCCTTAAGCCTAGCCCGCACTTGTGCCCCGGCCTTAAGCCTAGCCCGCACTTGTGCCCCGGCCTTAAGCCTAGCCCGCACTTGTGCCCAGGCCTTAAGCCTAGCCCGCACTTGTGCCCATGCCTTAAGCCTAGCCGTCACTTGTGCCCCCTGCCTTGGTCCTAGCCAGCACTGCACTTGTGCCCAGGCCTTAAGCCTAGCCCGCACTTGTGCCCAGGCCTTAAGCCTAGCCCGCACTTGTGCCCAGGCCTTAAGCCTAGCCCGCACTTGTGCCCCGTCCTTAAGCCTAGCCCGCACTTGTACCCAGGCCTTAAGCCTAGCCAGCACTTGTGCCCCCTGCCTTGATCCTAGCCAGCACTGCACTTGTGCCCAGGCCTTAAGCCTAGCCCGCACTTGTGCCCAGGCCTTAAGCCTAGCCCGCACTTGTGCCCAGGCCTTAAGCCTAGCCCGCACTTGTGCCCCGGCCTTAAGCCTAGCCCGCACTTGTGCCCCGGCCTTAAGCCTAGCCCGCACTTGTGCCCCGGCCTTAAGCCTAGCCCGCACTTGTGCCCCGGCCTTCAGCCTAGCCCGCTCTTGTGCCCCGGCCTTAAGCCTAGCCAGCACTTGTGCCCCCTGCCTTGATCCTAGCCAGCACTGCACTTGTGCCCAGGCCTTAAGCCTAGCCCGCACTTGTGCCCAGGCCTTAAGCCTAGCCCGCACTTGTGCCCCGGCCTTAAGCCTAGCCCGCACTTGTGCCCAGGCCTTAAGCCTAGCCCGCACTTGTGCCCAGGCCTTAAGCCTAGCCCGCACTTGTGCCCCGTCCTTAAGCCTAGCCCGCACTTGTGCCCAGGCCTTAAGCCTAGCCAGCACTTGTGCCCCCTGCCTTGATCCTAGCCAGCACTGCACTTGTGCCCAGGCCTTAAGCCTAACCCGCACTTGTGCCCAGGCCTTAAGACTAGCCCGCACTTGTGCCCCGGCCTTAAGCCTAGCCCACACTTGTGCCCAGGCCTTAAGCCTAGCCCGCACTTGTGCCCCGGCCTTAAGCCTAGTCCGCACTTGTGACCCGGCCTTAAGCCTAGCCCGCACTTGTGCCCCGGCCTTCAGCCTAGCCCGCTCTTGTGCCCCGGCCTTAAGCCTAGCCAGCACTTGTGCCCCCTGCCTTGATCCTAGCCAGCACTGCACTTGTGCCCCGGCCTTAAGCCTAGCCCGCACTTGTGCCCAGGCCTTAAGCCTAGCCCGCACTTGTGCCCCGGCCTTAAGCCTAGCCCGCACTTGTGCCCAGGCCTTAAGCCTAGCCCGCACTTGTGCCCAGGCCTTAAGCCTAGCCCGCACTTGTGCCCAGGCCTTAAGCCTAGCCCGCACTTGTGCCCAGGCCTTAAGCCTAGCCCGCACTTTTGAGCCCCTTGAATGCTTGTTTGTTTGTTTTTGTCTTCAGCTTCATGTTGGTTATGCACATAGGGCCAGCTTTACGCTCTTCGCTCTTGTCCCGTCTGAATGCGCATGCACGACTGTAATTGGGGAAGAAGGCATTACCCATTTACGGAGGACAGACAAGAAGTGCCTGGTCGCTTGGAGCATCGGGTTATGGAGAGGCTCCGCACTGTACAACAAAGGATCTAGTCCTAAATGTCCAAGTACAGAGTAGAGGGGTGAAAGCTAGCTCTTCACCCCTATGGGTGCCTAACCCTTTATGCAAAGAGTGCAAAGAGTTAGCTGTATGCCTTAAGCCTAGCCCGCACTTGTGCCCATGCCTTAAGCCTAGCCGTCACTTGTGCCCCCTGCCTTAGTCCTAGCCAGCACTGCACTTGTGCCCAGGCCTTAAGCCTAGCCCGCACTTGTGCCCAGGCCTTAAGCCTAGCCCGCACTTGTGCCCAGGCCTTAAGCCTAGCCCGCACTTGTGCCCCGTCCTTAAGCCTAGCCCGCACTTGTGCCCCAGCCTTAAGCCTAACCCGCACTTGTGCCCCGGCCTTAAGCCTAGCCCGCACTTGTGCCCCGGCCTTAAGCCTAGCCCGCACTTGTGCCCAGGCCTTAAGCCTAGCCCGCACTTGTGCCCCGGCCTTAAGCCTAGCCCGCACTTGTGCCCCGGCCTTAAGCCTAGCCCGCACTTGTGCCCCGGCCTTAAGCCTAGCCCGCACTTGTGCCCCGGCCTTAAGCCTAGCCCGCACTTGTGCCCCGGCCTTAAGCCTAGCCCGCACTTGTGCCCCGGCCTTAAGCCTAGCCCGCACTTGTGCCTCGGCCTTAAGCCTAGCCCGCACGTGTGCCCAGGCCTTAAGCCTAGCCCGCACTTGTGCCCAGGCCTTAAGCCTGGCCCGCACTTGTGCCCAGGCCTTAAGCCAAGCCCGCACTTGTGCCCAGGCCTTAAGCCTGGCCCGCACTTGTGCCCAGGCCTTAAGCCTGGCCCGCACTTGTGCCCAGGCCTTAAGCCTGGCCCGCACTTGTGCCCAGGCCTTAAGCCTGGCCCGCATTTGTGCCCAGGCCTTAAGCCTAGCCCGCACTTGTGCCCAGGCCTTAAGCCTAGCCCGCACTTGTGCCCAGGCCTTAAGCCTAGCCCGCACTTGTGCCCAGGCCTTAAGCCTAGCCCGCACTTGTGCCCAGGCCTTAAGCCTAGCCCGCACTTGTGCCCCCTGCCTTGATCCTAGCTAGCACTACACTTGTGCCCAAGCCTTAAGCCTAGCCTGCACTTGTGCCCAGGCCTTAAGCCTAGACCGCACTTGTGCCCAGGCCTTAAGCCTAGCCCGCACTTGTGCCCAGGCCTTAAGCCTAGCCCGCACTTGTGCCCCGGCCTTAAGCCTAGCCCGCACTTGTGCCCAGGCCTTAAGCCTAGCCCGCACTTGTGCCCAGGCCTTAAGCCTAGACCGCACTTGTGCCCAGGCCTTAAGCCTAGCCCGCACTTGTGCCCCGGCCTTAAGCCTAGCCCGCACTTGTGCCCAGGCCTTAAGTCTAGCCTGCACTTGTGCCCAGGCCTTAAGCCTAGCCCGCACTTGTGCCCAGGCCTTAAGCCTAGCCCGCACTTGTGCCCCCTGCCTTGATCCTAGCTAGCACTACATTTGTGCCCAAGCCTTAAGCCTAGCCTGCACTTGTGCCCAGGCCTTAAGCCTAGACCGCACTTGTGCCCAGGCCTTAAGCCTAGCCCGCACTTGTGCCCAGGCCTTAAGCCTAGCCCGCACTTGTGCCCCGGCTTTAAGCCTAGCCCGCACTTGTGCCCCGGCCTTAAGCCTAGCCCGCACTTGTGCCCAGGCCTTAAGCCTAGACCGCACTTGTGCCCAGGCCTTAAGCCTAGCCCGCACCTGTGCCCCGGCCTTAAGCCTAGCCTGCACTTGTGCCCAGGCCTTCAGCCTAGCCCGCACTTGTGCCCCGGCCTTCAGCCTAGCCCGCACTTGTGCCCAGGCCTTAAGCCTAGCCCGCACTTGTGCCCCGGCCTTAAGCCTAGCCCGCACTTGTGCCCCGGCCTTAAGCCTAGCCCGCACTTGTGCCCAGGCCTTAAGCCTAGCCCGCACTTGTGCCCATGCTTTAAGCCTAGCCATCACTTGTGCCCCCTGCCTTGGTCCTAGCCAGCACTGCACTTGTGCCCAGGCCTTAAGCCTAGCCCGCACTTGTGCCCAGGCCTTAAGCCTAGCCCGCACTTGTGCCCAGGCCTTAAGCCTAGCCCGCACTTGTGCCCCGTCCTTAAGCCTAGCCCGCACTTGTGCCCCGTCCTTAAGCCTAGCCCGCACTTGTGCCCCGTCCTTAAGCCTAGCCCGCACTTGTGCCCCCTGCCTTGATCCTAGCCAGCACTGCACTTGTGCCCAGGCCTTAAGCCTAGCCCGCACTTGTGCCCAGGCCTTCAGCCTAGCCCGCACTTGTGCCCCGGCCTTAAGCCTAGCCCGCACTTGTGCCCAGGCCTTAAGCCTAGCCCGCACTTGTGCCCCGGCCTTAAGCCTAGCCCGCACTTGTGACCCGGCCTTAAGCCTAGCCCGCACTTGTGCCCCGGCCTTCAGCCTAGCCCGCTCTTGTGCCCCGGCCTGAAGCCTAGCCAGCACTTGTGCCCCCTGCCTTGATCCTAGCCAGCACTGCACTTGTGCCCCGGCCTTAAGCCTAGCCCGCACTTGTGCCCAGGCCTTAAGCCTAGCCCGCACTTGTGCCCCGGCCTTAAGCCTAGCCCGCACTTGTGCCCAGGCCTTAAGCCTAGCCCGCACTTGTGCCCAGGCCTTAAGCCTAGCCCGCACTTGTGCCCAGGCCTTAAGCCTAGCCCGCACTTGTGCCCAGGCCTTAAGCCTAGCCCGCACTTGTGCCCAGGCCTTAAGCCTAGCCCGCACTTTTGAGCCCCTTGAATGCTTGTTTGTTTGTTTTTGTCTTCAGCTTCATGTTGGTTATGCACATAGGGCCAGCTTTACGCTCTTCGCTCTTGTCCCGTCTGAATGCGCATGCACGACTGTAATTGGGGAAGAAGGCATTACCCATTTACGGAGGACAGACAAGAAGTGCCTGGTTGCTTGGAGCATGGGGTTATGGAGAGGCTCCGCACTGTACAACAAAGGATCTAGTCCTAAATGTCCAAGTACAGAGTAGAGGGGTGAAAGCTAGCTCTTCACCCCTATGGGTGCCTAACCCTTTTTGCAAAGAGTGCAAAGAGTTAGCTGTATGCCTTAAGCCTAGCCAGCACTTGTGCCCATGCCTTAAGCCTAGCCAGCACTTGTGCCCCCTGCCTTGGTCCTAGCCAACACTGCACTTGTGCCCAGGCCTTAAGCCTAGCCCGCACTTGTGCCCAGGCCTTAAGCCTAGCCCGCACTTGTGCCCCGGCCTTAAGCCTAGCCCGCACTTGTGCCCCGGCCTTAAGCCTAGCCCGCACTTGTGCCCCGGCCTTAAGCCTTGCCCGCACTTGTGCCCCGGCCTTAAGTCTAGCCCGCACTTGTGCCCCGGCCTTAAGCCTAGCCCGCACTTGTGCCCCGGCCTTAAGCCTAGCCCGCACTTGTGCCCCGGCCTTAAGCCTAGCCCGCACTTGTGCCCCGGCCTTAAGCCTAGCCCGCACTTGTGCCCCGGCCTTAAGCCTAGCCCGCACTTGTGCCCCGGCCTTAAGCCTAGCCCGCACTTGTGCCCAGGCCTTAAGCCTAGCCCGCACTTGTGCCCATGCCTTAAGCCTAGCCGTCACTTGTGCCCCCTGCCTTGGTCCTAGCCAGCACTGCACTTGTGCCCAGGCCTTAAGCCTAGCCCGCACTTGTGCCCAGGCCTTAAGCCTAGCCCGCACTTGTGCCCAGGCCTTAAGCCTAGCCCGCACTTGTGCCCCGTCCTTAAGCCTAGCCCGCACTTGTACCCAGGCCTTAAGCCTAGCCAGCACTTGTGCCCCCTGCCTTGATCCTAGCCAGCACTGCACTTGTGCCCAGGCCTTAAGCCTAGCCCGCACTTGTGCCCAGGCCTTAAGCCTAGCCCGCACTTGTGCCCAGGCCTTAAGCCTAGCCCGCACTTGTGCCCCGGCCTTAAGCCTAGCCCGCACTTGTGCCCCGGCCTTAAGCCTAGCCCGCACTTGTGCCCCGGCCTTCAGCCTAGCCCGCTCTTGTGCCCCGGCCTTAAGCCTAGCCAGCACTTGTGCCCCCTGCCTTGATCCTAGCCAGCACTGCACTTGTGCCCAGGCCTTAAGCCTAGCCCGCACTTGTGCCCAGGCCTTAAGCCTAGCCCGCACTTGTGCCCCGGCCTTAAGCCTAGCCCGCACTTGTGCCCAGGCCTTAAGCCTAGCCCGCACTTGTGCCCAGGCCTTAAGCCTAGCCCGCACTTGTGCCCCGTCCTTAAGCCTAGCCCGCACTTGTGCCCAGGCCTTAAGCCTAGCCAGCACTTGTGCCCCCTGCCTTGATCCTAGCCAGCACTGCACTTGTGCCCAGGCCTTAAGCCTAACCCGCACTTGTGCCCAGGCCTTAAGACTAGCCCGCACTTGTGCCCCGGCCTTAAGCCTAGCCCACACTTGTGCCCAGGCCTTAAGCCTAGCCCGCACTTGTGCCCCGGCCTTAAGCCTAGTCCGCACTTGTGACCCGGCCTTAAGCCTAGCCCGCACTTGTGCCCCGGCCTTCAGCCTAGCCCGCTCTTGTGCCCCGGCCTTAAGCCTAGCCAGCACTTGTGCCCCCTGCCTTGATCCTAGCCAGCACTGCACTTGTGCCCCGGCCTTAAGCCTAGCCCGCACTTGTGCCCAGGCCTTAAGCCTAGCCCGCACTTGTGCCCCGGCCTTAAGCCTAGCCCGCACTTGTGCCCAGGCCTTAAGCCTAGCCCGCACTTGTGCCCAGGCCTTAAGCCTAGCCCGCACTTGTGCCCAGGCCTTAAGCCTAGCCCGCACTTGTGCCCAGGCCTTAAGCCTAGCCCGCACTTGTGCCCAGGCCTTAAGCCTAGCCCGCACTTTTGAGCCCCTTGAATGCTTGTTTGTTTGTTTTTGTCTTCAGCTTCATGTTGGTTATGCACATAGGGCCAGCTTTACGCTCTTCGCTCTTGTCCCGTCTGAATGCGCATGCACGACTGTAATTGGGGAAGAAGGCATTACCCATTTACGGAGGACAGACAAGAAGTGCCTGGTCGCTTGGAGCATCGGGTTATGGAGAGGCTCCGCACTGTACAACAAAGGATCTAGTCCTAAATGTCCAAGTACAGAGTAGAGGGGTGAAAGCTAGCTCTTCACCCCTATGGGTGCCTAACCCTTTATGCAAAGAGTGCAAAGAGTTAGCTGTATGCCTTAAGCCTAGCCCGCACTTGTGCCCATGCCTTAAGCCTAGCCGTCACTTGTGCCCCCTGCCTTGGTCCTAGCCAGCACTGCACTTGTGCCCAGGCCTTAAGCCTAGCCCGCACTTGTGCCCAGGCCTTAAGCCTAGCCCGCACTTGTGCCCAGGCCTTAAGCCTAGCCCGCACTTGTGCCCCGTCCTTAAGCCTAGCCCGCACTTGTGCCCCAGCCTTAAGCCTAACCCGCACTTGTGCCCCGGCCTTAAGCCTAGCCCGCACTTGTGCCCCGGCCTTAAGCCTAGCCCGCACTTGTGCCCAGGCCTTAAGCCTAGCCCGCACTTGTGCCCCGGCCTTAAGCCTAGCCCGCACTTGTGCCCCGGCCTTAAGCCTAGCCCGCACTTGTGCCCCGGCCTTAAGCCTAGCCCGCACTTGTGCCCCGGCCTTAAGCCTAGCCCGCACTTGTGCCCCGGCCTTAAGCCTAGCCCGCACTTGTGCCCCGGCCTTAAGCCTAGCCCGCACTTGTGCCTCGGCCTTAAGCCTAGCCCGCACGTGTGCCCAGGCCTTAAGCCTAGCCCGCACTTGTGCCCAGGCCTTAAGCCTGGCCCGCACTTGTGCCCAGGCCTTAAGCCAAGCCCGCACTTGTGCCCAGGCCTTAAGCCTGGCCCGCACTTGTGCCCAGGCCTTAAGCCTGGCCCGCACTTGTGCCCAGGCCTTAAGCCTGGCCCGCACTTGTGCCCAGGCCTTAAGCCTGGCCCGCATTTGTGCCCAGGCCTTAAGCCTAGCCCGCACTTGTGCCCAGGCCTTAAGCCTAGCCCGCACTTGTGCCCAGGCCTTAAGCCTAGCCCGCACTTGTGCCCAGGCCTTAAGCCTAGCCCGCACTTGTGCCCAGGCCTTAAGCCTAGCCCGCACTTGTGCCCCCTGCCTTGATCCTAGCTAGCACTACACTTGTGCCCAAGCCTTAAGCCTAGCCTGCACTTGTGCCCAGGCCTTAAGCCTAGACCGCACTTGTGCCCAGGCCTTAAGCCTAGCCCGCACTTGTGCCCAGGCCTTAAGCCTAGCCCGCACTTGTGCCCCGGCCTTAAGCCTAGCCCGCACTTGTGCCCAGGCCTTAAGCCTAGCCCGCACTTGTGCCCAGGCCTTAAGCCTAGACCGCACTTGTGCCCAGGCCTTAAGCCTAGCCCGCACTTGTGCCCCGGCCTTAAGCCTAGCCCGCACTTGTGCCCAGGCCTTCAGCCTAGCCCGCACTTGTGCCCCGGCCTTCAGCCTAGCCCGCACTTGTGCCCAGGCCTTAAGCCTAGCCCGCACTTGTGCCCAGGCCTTAAGCCTAGCCCGCACTTGTGCCCAGGCCTTAAGCCTTGCCCGCACTTGTGCCCAGGCCTTAAGCCTAGCCTGCACTTGTGCCCAGGCCTTAAGCCTAGCCTGCACTTGTGCCCAGGCCTTAAGCCTAGCCCGCACTTGTGCCCAGGCCTTAGGCCTAGCCCGCACTTGTGCCCAGGCCTTAAGCCTAGCCCGCACTTGTGCCCCCTGCCTTGATCCTAGCTAGCACTACACTTGTGCCCAAGCCTTAAGCCTAGCCTGCACTTGTGCCCAGGCCTTAAGCCTAGACCGCACTTGTGCCCAGGCCTTAAGCCTAGACCGCACTTGTGCCCAGGCCTTAAGTCTAGCCCGCACTTGTGCCCCGGCCTTAAGCCTAGCCCGCACTTGTGCCCAGGCCTTCAGCCTAGCCCGCACTTGTGCCCCGGCCTTCAGCCTAGCCCGCACTTGTGCCCAGGCCTTAAGCCTAGCCCGCACTTGTGCCCCGGCCTTAAGCCTAGCCCGCACTTGTGCCCCGGCCTTAAGCCTAGCCCGCACTTGTGCCCCGGCCTTAAGCCTAGCCCGCACGTGTGCCCAGTCCTTAAGCCTAGCCCGCACTTGTGCCCAGGCCTTAAGCCTAGCCCGCACTTGTGCCCAGGCCTTAAGCCTAGCCCGCACTTGTGCCCAGGCCTTAAGCCTAGCCCGCACTTGTGCCCAGGCCTTAAGCCTGGCCCGCACTTGTGCCCAGGCCTTAAGCCTGGCCCGCACTTGTGCCCAGGCCTTAAGCCTAGCCCGCACTTGTGCCCAGGCCTTAAGCCTAGCCCGCTCTTGTGCCCAGGCCTTAAGCCTAGCCCGCACTTGTGCCCAGGCCTTAAGCCTAGCCCGCACTTGTGCCCAGGCCTTAAGCCTAGCCCGCACTTGTGCCCAGGCCTTAAGTCTAGCCCGCACTTGTGCCCAGGCCTTAAGCCTAGCCCGCACTTGTGCCCAGGCCTTAAGCCTAGCCCGCACTTGTGCCCAGGCCTTAAGCCTAGCCCGCACTTGTGCCCAGGCCTTAAGCCTGGCCCGCACTTGTGCCCAGGCCTTAAGCCTGGCCCGCACTTGTGCCCAGGCCTTAAGCCTAGCCCGCACTTGTGCCCAGGCCTTAAGCCTAGCCCGCACTTGTGCCCAGGCCTTAAGCCTAGCCCGCACTTGTGCCCAGGCCTTAAGCCTAGCCCGCACTTGTGCCCAGGCCTTAAGCCTAGCCCGCACTTGTGCCCAGGCCTTAAGTCTAGCCTGCACTTGTGCCCAGGCCTTAAGCCTAGCCCGCACTTGTGCCCAGGCCTTAAGCCTAGCCCGCACTTGTGCCCCCTGCCTTGATCCTAGCTAGCACTACATTTGTGCCCAAGCCTTAAGCCTAGCCTGCACTTGTGCCCAGGCCTTAAGCCTAGACCGCACTTGTGCCCAGGCCTTAAGCCTAGCCCGCACTTGTGCCCAGGACTTAAGCCTAGCCCGCACTTGTGCCCTGGCCTTAAGCCTAGCCCGCACTTGTGCCCCGGCCTTAAGCCTAGCCCGCACTTGTGCCCAGGCCTTAAGCCTAGACCGCACTTGTTCCCAGGCCTTAAGCCTAGCCCGCACCTGTGCCCCGGCCTTAAGCCTAGCCTGCACTTGTGCCCAGGCCTTCAGCCTAGCCCGCACTTGTGCCCCGGCCTTCAGCCTAGCCCGCACTTGTGCCCAGGCCTTAAGCCTAGCCCGCACTTGTGCCCAGGCCTTAAGCCTAGCCCGCACTTGTGCCCAGGCCTTAAGTCTAGCCTGCACTTGTGCCCAGGCCTTAAGCCTAGCCCGCACTTGTGCCCAGGCCTTAAGCCTAGCCCGCACTTGTGCCCCCTGCCTTGATCCTAGCTAGCACTACATTTGTGCCCAAGCCTTAAGCCTAGCCTGCACTTGTGCCCAGGCCTTAAGCCTAGACCGCACTTGTGCCCAGGCCTTAAGCCTAGCCCGCACTTGTGCCCAGGACTTAAGCCTAGCCCGCACTTGTGCCCTGGCCTTAAGCCTAGCCCGCACTTGTGCCCCGGCCTTAAGCCTAGCCCGCACTTGTGCCCAGGCCTTAAGCCTAGACCGCACTTGTGCCCAGGCCTTAAGCCTAGCCCGCACCTGTGCCCCGGCCTTAAGCCTAGCCTGCACTTGTGCCCAGGCCTTCAGCCTAGCCCGCACTTGTGCCCCGGCCTTCAGCCTAGCCCGCACTTGTGCCCAGGCCTTAAGCCTAGCCCGCACTTGTGCCCCGGCCTTAAGCCTAGCCCGCACTTGTGCCCCGGCCTTAAGCCTAGCCCGCACTTGTGCCCAGGCCTTAAGCCTAGCCCGCACTTGTGCCCATGCTTTAAGCCTAGCCATCACTTGTGCCCCCTGCCTTGGTCCTAGCCAGCACTGCACTTGTGCCCAGGCCTTAAGCCTAGCCCGCACTTGTGCCCAGGCCTTAAGCCTAGCCCGCACTTGTGCCCAGGCCTTAAGCCTAGCCCGCACTTGTGCCCCGTCCTTAAGCCTAGCCCGCACTTGTGCCCCGTCCTTAAGCCTAGCCCGCACTTGTGCCCAGGCCTTAAGCCTAGCCAGCACTTGTGCCCCCTGCCTTGATCCTAGCCAGCACTGCACTTGTGCCCAGGCCTTAAGCCTAGCCCGCACTTGTGCCCAGGCCTTAAGCCTAGCCCGCACTTGTGCCCCGGCCTTAAGCCTAGCCCGCACTTGTGCCCAGGCCTTAAGCCTAGCCCGCACTTGTGCCCAGGCCTTAAGCCTAGCCCGCACTTGTGCCCAGGCCTTAAGCCTAGCCCGCACTTGTGCCCAGGCCTTAAGCCTAGCCCGCACTTGTGCCCAGGCCTTAAGCCTAGCCCGCACTTTTGAGCCCCTTGAATGCTTGTTTGTTTGTTTTTGTCTTCAGCTTCATGTTGGTTATGCACATAGGGCCAGCTTTACGCTCTTCGCTCTTGTCCCGTCTGAATGCGCATGCACGACTGTAATTGGGGAAGAAGGCATTACCCATTTACGGAGGACAGACAAGAAGTGCCTGGTTGCTTGGAGCATGGGGTTATGGAGAGGCTCCGCACTGTACAACAAAGGATCTAGTCTTAAATGTCCAAGTACAGAGTAGAGGGGTGAAAGCTAGCTCTTCACCCCTATGGGTGCCTAACCCTTTTTGCAAAGAGTGCAAAGAGTTAGCTGTATGCCTTAAGCCTAGCCAGCACTTGTGCCCATGCCTTAAGCCTAGCCAGCACTTGTGCCCCCTGCCTTGGTCCTAGCCAACACTGCACTTGTGCCCAGGCCTTAAGCCTAGCCCGCACTTGTGCCCAGGCCTTAAGCCTAGCCCGCACTTGTGCCCCGGCCTTAAGCCTAGCCCGCACTTGTGCCCCGGCCTTAAGCCTAGCCCGCACTTGTGCCCCGGCCTTAAGCCTTGCCCGCACTTGTGCCCCGGCCTTAAGTCTAGCCCGCACTTGTGCCCCGGCCTTAAGCCTAGCCCGCACTTGTGCCCCGGCCTTAAGCCTAGCCCGCACTTGTGCCCCGGCCTTAAGCCTAGCCCGCACTTGTGCCCCGGCCTTAAGCCTAGCCCGCACTTGTGCCCCGGCCTTAAGCCTAGCCCGCACTTGTGCCCCGGCCTTAAGCCTAGCCCGCACTTGTGCCCAGGCCTTAAGCCTAGCCCGCACTTGTGCCCATGCCTTAAGCCTAGCCGTCACTTGTGCCCCCTGCCTTGGTCCTAGCCAGCACTGCACTTGTGCCCAGGCCTTAAGCCTAGCCCGCACTTGTGCCCAGGCCTTAAGCCTAGCCCGCACTTGTGCCCAGGCCTTAAGCCTAGCCCGCACTTGTGCCCAGGCCTTAAGCCTAGCCAGCACTTGTGCCCCCTGCCTTGATCCTAGCCAGCACTGCACTTGTGCCCAGGCCTTAAGCCTAGCCCGCACTTGTGCCCAGGCCTTAAGCCTAGCCCGCACTTGTGCCCAGGCCTTAAGCCTAGCCAGCACTTGTGCCCCCTGCCTTGATCCTAGCCAGCACTGCACTTGTGCCCAGGCCTTAAGCCTAGCCCGCACTTGTGCCCAGGCCTTAAGCCTAGCCCGCACTTGTGCCCAGGCCTTAAGCCTAGCCCGCACTTGTGCCCAGGCCTTAAGCCTAGCCCGCTCTTGTGCCCCGGCCTTAAGCCTAGCCAGCACTTGTGCCCCCTGCCTTGATCCTAGCCAGCACTGCACTTGTGCCCAGGCCTTAAGCCTAGCCCGCACTTGTGCCCAGGCCTTAAGCCTAGCCCGCACTTGTGCCCCGTCCTTAAGCCTAGCCCGCACTTGTACCCAGGCCTTAAGCCTAGCCAGCACTTGTGCCCCCTGCCTTGATCCTAGCCAGCACTGCACTTGTGCCCAGGCCTTAAGCCTAGCCCGCACTTGTGCCCAGGCCTTAAGCCTAGCCCGCACTTGTGCCCAGGCCTTAAGCCTAGCCCGCACTTGTGCCCCGGCCTTAAGCCTAGCCCGCACTTGTGCCCCGGCCTTAAGCCTAGCCCGCACTTGTGCCCCGGCCTTCAGCCTAGCCCGCTCTTGTGCCCCGGCCTTAAGCCTAGCCAGCACTTGTGCCCCCTGCCTTGATCCTAGCCAGCACTGCACTTGTGCCCAGGCCTTAAGCCTAGCCCGCACTTGTGCCCAGGCCTTAAGCCTAGCCCGCACTTGTGCCCCGGCCTTAAGCCTAGCCCGCACTTGTGCCCAGGCCTTAAGCCTAGCCCGCACTTGTGCCCAGGCCTTAAGCCTAGCCCGCACTTGTGCCCCGTCCTTAAGCCTAGCCCGCACTTGTGCCCAGGCCTTAAGCCTAGCCAGCACTTGTGCCCCCTGCCTTGATCCTAGCCAGCACTGCACTTGTGCCCAGGCCTTAAGCCTAACACGCACTTGTGCCCAGGCCTTAAGACTAGCCCGCACTTGTGCCCCGGCCTTAAGCCTAGCCCACACTTGTGCCCAGGCCTTAAGCCTAGCCCGCACTTGTGCCCCGGCCTTAAGCCTAGTCCGCACTTGTGACCCGGCCTTAAGCCTAGCCCGCACTTGTGCCCCGGCCTTCAGCCTAGCCCGCTCTTGTGCCCCGGCCTTAAGCCTAGCCAGCACTTGTGCCCCCTGCCTTGATCCTAGCCAGCACTGCACTTGTGCCCCGGCCTTAAGCCTAGCCCGCACTTGTGCCCAGGCCTTAAGCCTAGCCCGCACTTGTGCCCCGGCCTTAAGCCTAGCCCGCACTTGTGCCCAGGCCTTAAGCCTAGCCCGCACTTGTGCCCAGGCCTTAAGCCTAGCCCGCACTTGTGCCCAGGCCTTAAGCCTAGCCCGCACTTGTGCCCAGGCCTTAAGCCTAGCCCGCACTTGTGCCCAGGCCTTAAGCCTAGCCCGCACTTTTGAGCCCCTTGAATGCTTGTTTGTTTGTTTTTGTCTTCAGCTTCATGTTGGTTATGCACATAGGGCCAGCTTTACGCTCTTCGCTCTTGTCCCGTCTGAATGCGCATGCACGACTGTAATTGGGGAAGAAGGCATTACCCATTTACGGAGGACAGACAAGAAGTGCCTGGTCGCTTGTAGCATCGGGTTATGGAGAGGCTCCGCACTGTACAACAAAGGATCTAGTCCTAAATGTCCAAGTACAGAGTAGAGGGGTGAAAGCTAGCTCTTCACCCCTATGGGTGCCTAACCCTTTATGCAAAGAGTGCAAAGAGTTAGCTGTATGCCTTAAGCCTAGCCCGCACTTGTGCCCATGCCTTAAGCCTAGCCGTCACTTGTGCCCCCTGCCTTGGTCCTAGCCAGCACTGCACTTGTGCCCAGGCCTTAAGCCTAGCCCGCACTTGTGCCCAGGCTTTAAGCCTAGCCCGCACTTGTGCCCAGGCCTTAAGCCTAGCCCGCACTTGTGCCCCGTCCTTAAGCCTAGCCCGCACTTGTGCCCAGGCCTTAAGCCTAGCCAGCACTTGTGCCCCCTGCCTTGATCCTAGCCAGCACTGCACTTGTGCCCAGGCCTTAAGCCTAGCCCGCACTTGTGCCCAGGCCTTAAGCCTACCCCGCACTTGTGCCCCGGCCTTAAGCCTAGCCCGCACTTGTGCCCAGGCCTTAAGCCTAGCCCGCACTTGTGCCCCGGCCTTAAGCCTAGCCCGCACTTGTGACCCGGCCTTAAGCCTAGCCCGCACTTGTGCCCCGGCCTTCAGCCTAGCCCGCTCTTGTGCCCCGGCCTTAAGCCTAGCCAGCACTTGTGCCCCCTGCCTTGATCCTAGCCAGCACTGCACTTGTGCCCAGGCCTTAAGCCTAGCCCGCACTTGTGCCCAGGCCTTAAGCCTAGCCCGCACTTGTGCCCCGGCCTTAAGCCTAGCCCGCACTTGTGCCCAGGCCTTAAGCCTAGCCCGCACTTGTGCCCAGGCCTTAAGCCTAGCCCGCACTTGTGCCTAGGCCTTAAGCCTAGCCCGCACTTGTGCCCAGGCCTTAAGCCTAGCCCGCACTTGTGCCCAGGCCTTAAGCCTAGCCCGCACTTGTGCCCAGGCCTTAAGCCTAGCCCGCACTTTTGAGCCCCTTGAATGCTTGTTTGTTTGTTTTTGTCTTCAGCTTCAAGTTGGTTATGCACATAGGGCCAGCTTTATGCTCTTCGCTCTTGTCCCGTCTGAATGCGCATGCACGACTGTAATTGGGGAAGAAGGCATTAAACATTTGCGGAGGACAGACAAGAAGTGCCTGGTCGCTTGGAGCATGGGGTTATGGAGAGGCTCTGCACTGTACAACAAAGGATCTAGTCCTAAATGTCCAAGTACAGAGTAGAGGGGTGAAAGCTAGCTCTTCACCCCTATGGGTGCCTAACCCTTTATGCAAAGAGTGCAAAGAGTTAGCTGTATGCCCTAAGCCTAGCCAGCACTTGTGCCCATGCCTTAAGCCTAGCCAGCACTTGTGCCCCCTGCCTTGGTCCTAGCCAGCACTGCACTTGTGCCCCCTGCCTTGGTCCTAGCCAGCACTGCACTTGTGCCCAGGCCTTAAGCCTAGCCCGCACTTGTGCCCAGGCCTTAAGCCTAGCCCGCACTTGTGCCCCGGCCTTAAGCCTAGCCCGCACTTGTGCCCCGGCCTTAAGCCTAACCCGCACTTGTGCCCCGGCCATAAGCCTAGCCCGCACTTGTGCCCCGGCCATAAACCTAGCCCGCACTTGTGCCCCGGCCTTAAGCCTAGCCCGCACTTGTGCCCCGGCCTTAAGCCTAGCCCGCACTTGTGCCCCGGCCATAAGCCTAGCCCGCACTTGTGCCCCGGCCATAAGCCTAGCCCGCACTTGTGCCCCGGCCTTAAGCCTAGCCCGCACTTGTGCCCCGGCCTTAAGCCTAGCCCGCACTTGTGCCCCGGCCTTAAGCCTAGCCCGCACTTGTGCCCCGGCCTTAAGCCTAGCCCGCACTTGTGCCCCGGCCTTAAGCCTAGCCAGCACTTGTGCCCCCTGCCTTGGTCCTAGCCAGCACTTCACTTGTGCCCAGGCCTTAAGCCTAGCCCGCACTTGTGCCCAGGCCTTAAGCCTAGCCCGCACTTGTGCCCAGGCCTTAAGCCTAGCCCGCACTTGTGCCCCGGCCTTAAGCCTAGCCCGCACTTGTGCCCCGGCCTTAAGCCTAGCCCGCACTTGTGCCCAGGCCTTAAGCCTGGCCCGCACTTGTGCCCAGGCCTTAAGCCTGGCCCGCACTTGTGCCCAGGCCTTAAGCCTGGCCCGCACTTGTGCCCAGGCCTTAAGCCTGGCCCGCACTTGTGCCCAGGCCTTAAGCCTAGCCCGCACTTGTGCCCAGGCCTTAAGCCTAGCCCGCACTTGTGCCCAGGCCTTAAGCCTAGCCCGCACTTGTGCCCAGGCCTTAAGCCTAGCCCGCACTTGTGCCCCGGCCTTAAGCCTAGCCCGCACTTGTGCCCCGGCCTTAAGCCTAGCCCGCACTTGTGCCCAGGCCTTAAGCCTGGCCCGCACTTGTGCCCAGGCCTTAAGCCTGGCCCGCACTTGTGCCCAGGCCTTAAGCCTGGCCCGCACTTGTGCCCAGGCCTTAAGCCTGGCCCGCACTTGTGCCCAGGCCTTAAGCCTAGCCCGCACTTGTGCCCAGGCCTTAAGCCTAGCCCGCACTTGTGCCCAGGCCTTAAGCCTAGCCCGCACTTGTGCCCAGGCCTTAAGCCTAGCCCGCACTTGTGCCCAGGCCTTAAGCCTAGCCCGCACTTGTGCCCCGGCCTTCAGCCTAGCCCGCTCTTGTGCCCCGGCCTTAAGCCTAGCCAGCACTTGTGCCCCCTGCCTTGATCCTAGCCAGCACTGCACTTGTGCCCAGGCCTTAAGCCTAGCCCGCACTTGTGCCCAGGCCTTAAGCCTAGCCCGCACTTGTGCCCCGGCCTTAAGCCTAGCCCGCACTTGTGCCCAGGCCTTAAGCCTAGCCCGCACTTGTGCCCAGGCCTTAAGCCTAGCCCGCACTTGTGCCCAGGCCTTAAGCCTAGCCCGCACTTGTGCCCAGGCCTTAAGCCTAGCCCGCACTTGTCCCCAGGCCTTAAGCCTAGCCCGCACTTGTGCCCAGGCCTTAAGCCTAGCCCGCACTTGTGCCCAGGCCTTAAGCCTAGCCCGCACTTGTGCCCAGGCCTTAAGCCTAGCCCGCACTTGTGCCCAGGCCTTAACCCTAGCCCGCACTTGTGCCCAGGCCTTAACCCTAGCCCGCACTTGTGCCCCGGCCTTAAGCCTAGCCCGCACTTGTGCCCCCTGCCTTGATCCTAGCTAGCACTACACTTGTGCCCAAGCCTTAAGCCTAGCCTGCACTTGTGACCCGGCCTTAAGCCTAGCCCGCACTTGTGCCCCGGCCTTAAGCCTAGCCCGCACTTGTGCCCCGGCCTTAAGCCTAGCCCGCACTTGTGCCCAGGCCTTAAGCCTAGCCCGCACTTGTGCCCAGGCCTTAAGCCTAGCCCGCACTTGTGCCCAGGCCTTAAGCCTAGCCCGCACTTGTGCCCAGGCCTTAAGCCGAGCCCGCACTTGTGCGCAAGCCTTAAGCCGAGCCCGCACTTGTGCGCAGGCCTTAAGCCGAGCCCGCACTTGTGCCCAGGCCTTAAGCCGAGCCCGCACTTGTGCCCAGGCCTTAAGCCGAGCCCGCACTTGTGCCCAGGCCTTAAGCCGAGCCCGCACTTGTGCCCAGGCCTTAAGCCGAGCCCGCACTTGTGCCCAGGCCTTAAGCCTAGCCCGCACTTGTGCCCAGGCCTTAAGCCTAGCCCGCACTTGTGCCCAGGCCTTAAGCCTAGCCCGCACTTGTGTCCAGGCCTTAAGCCTAGCCCGCACTTGTGCCCAGGCCTTAAGCCTAGCCCGCACTTGTGCCCAGGCCTTAAGCCTAGCCCGCACTTGTGCCCAGGCCTTAAGCCTAGCCCACACTTGTGCCCAGGCCTTAAGCCTAGCCCGCACTTGTGCCCCCTGCCTTGATCCTAGCTAGCACTACACTTGTGCCCAAGCCTTAAGCCTAGCCTGCACTTGTGCCCAGGCCTTAAGCCTAGACCGCACTTGTGCCCAGGCCTTAAGCCTAGCCCGCACTTGAGCCCAGGCCTTAAGCCTAGCCCGCACTTGTGCCCAGGCCTTAAACCTAGCCCGCACTTGTGCCCAGGCCTTAAGCCTAGCCCGCACTTGTGCCCAGGCCTTAAGCCTAGCCCGCACTTGTGCCCAGGCCTTAAGCCTAGCCCGCACTTGTGCCCCCTGCCTTGATCCTAGCTAGCACTACACTTGTGCCCAAGCCTTAAGCCTAGCCTGCACTTGTGCCCAGGCCTTAAGCCTAGAACGCACTTGTGCCCAGGCCTTAAGCCTAGCCCGCACTTGTGCCCAGGCCTTAAGCCTAGCCAGCACTTGTGCCCCGGCCTTAAGCCTAGCCCGCACTTGTGCCCAGGCCTTAAGCCTAGCCCGCACTTGTGCCCAGGCCTTAAGCCTAGATCGCACTTGTGCCCAGGCCTTAAGCCTAGCCCGCACTTGTGCCCCGGCCTTAAGCCTAGCCCGCACTTGTGCCCAGGCCTTCAGCCTAGCCCGCACTTGTGCCCCGGCCTTCAGCCTAGCCCGCACTTGTGCCCAGGCCTTAAGCCTAGCCCGCACTTGTGCCCAGGCCTTAAGCCTAGCCCGCACTTGTGCCCCCTGCCTTGATCCTAGCCAGCACTACACTTGTGCCCAAGCCTTAAGCCTAGCCTGCACTTGTGCCCAGGCCTTAAGCCTAGCCCGCACTTGTGCCCAGGCCTTAAGCCTAGCCCGCACTTGTGCCCAGGCCTTATGCCTAGCCCGCACTTGTGCCCAGGCCTTAAGCCTAGCCCGCACTTGTGCCCAGGCCTTAAGCCTAGCCCGCACTTGTGACCTGGCCTTAAGCCTAGCCATCACTTGTGCCCCCTGCCTTGGTCCTAGCCAGCACTGCACTTGTGCCCAGGCCTTAAGCCTAGCCCGCACTTGTGCCCAGGCCTTAAGCCTAGCCATCACTTGTGCCCCCTGCCTTGGTCCTAGCCAGCACTGCACTTGTGCCCAGGCCTTAAGCCTAGCCCGCACTTGTGCCCCGGCCTTAAGCCTAGCGCGCATTTGTGCCCCGGCCTTAAGCCTAGCCCGCACTTGTGCCCCGGCCTTAAGCCTAGCCCGCACTTGTGCCCCGGCCTTAAGCCTAGCCCGCACTTGTGCCCATGCCTTAAGCCTAGCCATCACTTGTGCCCCCTGCCTTGGTCCTAGCCAGCACTGCACTTGTGCCCAGGCCTTAAGCCTAGCCCGCACTTGTGCCCAGGCCTTAAGCCTAGCCCGCACTTGTGCCCAGGCCTTAAGCCTAGCCCGCACTTGTGCCCCGGCCTTAAGCCTAGCCCACACTTGTGCCCCTGCCTTAAGCCTAACCCGCACTTGTGCCCCTGCCTTAAGCCTAGCCCGCACTTGTGCCCCGGCCTTAAGCCTAGCCCGCACTTTTGCCCCGGCCTTAATTCTAGCCCGCACTTGTGCCCCGTTCTTAAGCCTAGCCCGCACTTGTGCCCCGGCCTTAAGCCTAGCCCGCACTTGTGCCCCGGCCTTAAGCCTAGCCCGCACTTGTGCCCAGGCCTTAAGCCTAGCCCGCACTTGTGCCCAGGCCTTAAGCCTAGCCCGCACTTGTGCCCAGGCCTTAAGCCGAGCCCGCACTTGTGCGCAAGCCTTAAGCCGTGCCCGCACTTGTGCGCAGGCCTTAAGCCGAGCCCGCACTTGTGCCCAGGCCTTAAGCCGAGCCCGCACTTGTGCCCAGGCCTTAAGCCGAGCCCGCACTTGTGCCCAGGCCTTAAGCCGAGCCCGCACTTGTGCCCAGGCCTTAAGCCGAGCCCGCACTTGTGCCCAGGCCTTAAGCCGAGCCCGCACTTGTGCCCAGGCCTTAAGCCGAGCCCGCACTTGTGCCCAGGCCTTAAGCCGAGCCCGCACTTGTGCCCAGGCCTTAAGCCGAGCCCGCACTTGTGCCCAGGCCTTAAGCCGAGCCCGCACTTGTGCCCAGGCCTTAAGCCTAGCCCGCACTTGTGCCCAGGCCTTAAGCCTAGCCCGCACTTGTGCCCAGGCCTTAAGCCTAGCCCGCACTTGTGTCCAGGCCTTAAGCCTAGCCCGCACTTGTGCCCAGGCCTTAAGCCTAGCCCGCACTTGTGCCCAGGCCTTAAGCCTAGCCCGCACTTGTGCCCAGGCCTTAAGCCTAGCCCGCACTTGTGCCCAGGCCTTAAGCCTAGCCCGCACTTGTGCCCAGGCCTTAAGCCTAGCCCGCACTTGTGCCCAGGCCTTAAGCCTAGCCCGCACTTGTGCCCAGGCCTTAAGCCTAGCCCGCACTTGTGCCCCCTGCCTTGATCCTAGCTAGCACTACACTTGTGCCCAAGCCTTAAGCCTAGCCTGCACTTGTGCCCAGGCCTTAAGCCTAGACCGCACTTGTGCCCAGGCCTTAAGCCTAGCCCGCACTTGAGCCCAGGCCTTAAGCCTAGCCCGCACTTGTGCCCAGGCCTTAAACCTAGCCCGCACTTGTGCCCAGGCCTTAAGCCTAGCCCGCACTTGTGCCCAGGCCTTAAGCCTAGCCCGCACTTGTGCCCAGGCCTTAAGCCTAGCCCGCACTTGTGCCCCCTGCCTTGATCCTAGCTAGCACTACACTTGTGCCCAAGCCTTAAGCCTAGCCTGCACTTGTGCCCAGGCCTTAAGCCTAGAACGCACTTGTGCCCAGGCCTTAAGCCTAGCCCGCACTTGTGCCCAGGCCTTAAGCCTAGCCCGCACTTGTGCCCCGGCCTTAAGCCTAGCCCGCACTTGTGCCCAGGCCTTAAGCCTAGCCCGCACTTGTGCCCAGGCCTTAAGCCTAGATCGCACTTGTGCCCAGGCCTTAAGCCTAGCCCGCACTTGTGCCCCGGCCTTAAGCCTAGCCCGCACTTGTGCCCCGGCCTTAAGCCTAGCCCGCACTTGTGCCCCGGCCTTAAGCCTAGCCCGCACTTGTGCCCTGGCCTTAAGCCTAGCCCGCTCTTGTGCCCCGGCCTTAAGCCTAGCCCGCACTTGTGCCCCGGCCTTAAGCCTAGCCCGCACTTGTGCCCAGGCCTTAAGCCTAGCCCGCACTTGTGCCCCGGCCTTAAGCCTAGCCCGCACTTGTGCCCCGGCCTTAAGCCTAACCCGCACTTGTGCCCCGGCCTTAAGCCTAACCCGCACTTGTGCCCCGGCCTTAAGCCTAGCCCGCACTTGTGCCCCGGCCTTAAGCCTAGCCCGCACTTGTGCCCCGGCCTTAAGCCTAGCCCGCACTTGTGCCCCGGCCATAAGCCTAGCCCGCACTTGTGCCCCGGCCATAAGCCTAGCCCGCACTTGTGCCCCGGCCTTAAGCCTAGCCTGCACTTGTGCCCCGGCCTTAAGCCTAGCCCGCACTTGTGCCCCGGCCTTAAGCCTAGCCCGCACTTGTGCCCAGGCCTTAAGCCTAGCCCGCACTTGTGCCCAGGCCTTAAGCCTAGCCCGCACTTGTGCCCAGGCCTTAAGCCTGGCCCGCACTTGTGCCCAGGCCTTAAGCCTGGCCCGCACTTGTGCCCAGGCCTTAAGCCTAGCCCGCACTTGTGCCCAGGCCTTAAGCCTAGCCCGCACTTGTGCCCAGGCCTTAAGCCTAGCCCGCACTTGTGCCCAGGCCTTAAGCCTAGCCCGCACTTGTGCCCAGGCCTTAAGCCTAGCCCGCACTTGTGCCCAGGCCTTAAGCCTAGCCCGCACTTGTGCCCAGGCCTTAAGCCTAGCCCGCACTTGTGCCCAGGCCTTAAGCCTAGCCCGCACTTGTGCCCAGGCCTTAAGCCTAGCCCGCACTTGTGCCCCCTGCCTTGATCCTAGCTAGCACTACACTTGTGCCCAAGCCTTAAGCCTAGCCTGCACTTGTGCCCAGGCCTTAAGCCTAGACCGCACTTGTGCCCAGGCCTTAAGCCTAGCCCGCACTTGTGCCCAGGCCTTAAGCCTAGCTCGCACTTGTGCCCCGGCCTTAAGCCTAGCCCGCACTTGTGCCCCGGCCTTAAGCCTAGCCCGCACTTGTGCCCCGGCCTTAAGCCTAGCCCGCACTTGTGCCCAGGCCTTAAGCCTAGACCGCACTTGTGCCCAGGCCTTAAGCCTAGCCCGCACTTGTGCCCAGGCCTTCAGCCTAGCCCGCACTTGTGCCCAGGCCTTCAGCCTAGCCCGCACTTGTGCCCCGGCCTTCAGCCTGGCGTTAAGCCTAGCCCGCACTTGTGCCCAGGCCTTAAGCCTAGCCCGCACTTGTGCCCAGGCCTTAAGCCTAGCCCGCACTTGTGCCCATGCTTTAAGCGTAGCCATCACTTGTGCCCCTGCCTTGGTCCTAGCCAGCACTGCACTTGTGCCCAGGCCTTAAGCCTAGCCCGCACTTGTGCCCAGGCCTTAAGCCTAGCCCGCACTTGTGCCCAGGCCTTAAGCCTAGCCCGCACTTGTGCCCCATCCTTAAGCCTAGCCCGCACTTGTGCCCAGGCCTTAAGCCTAGCCAGCACTTGTGCCCCCTGCCTTGATCCTAGCCAGCACTGCACTTGTGCCCAGGCCTTAAGCCTAGCCCGCACTTGTGCCCAGGCCTTAAGCCTAGCCCGCACTTGTGCCCCGGCCTTAAGCCTAGCCCGCACTTGTGCCCCGGCCTTAAGCCTAGCCCGCACTTGTGCCCCGGCCTTAAGCCTAGCCCGCACTTGTGACCCGGCCTTAAGCCTAGCCCGCACTTGTGCCCCGGCCTTCAGCCTAGCCCGCTCTTGTGCCCCGGCCTTAAGCCTAGCCAGCACTTGTGCCCCCTGCCTTGATCCTAGCCAGCACTGCACTTGTGCCCCGGCCTTAAGCCTAGCCCGCACTTGTGCCCAGGCCTTAAGCCTAGCCCGCACTTGTGCCCCGGCCTTAAGCCTAGCCCGCACTTGTGCCCAGGCCTTAAGCCTAGCCCGCACTTGTGCCCAGGCCTTAAGCCTAGCCCGCACTTGTGCCCAGGCCTTAAGCCTAGCCCGCACTTGTGCCCAGGCCTTAAGCCTAGCCCGCACTTTTGAGCCCCTTGAATGCTTGTTTGTTTGTTTTTGTCTTCAGCTTCAAGTTGGTTATGCACATAGGGCCAGCTTTATGCTCTTCGCTCTTGTCCCGTCTGAATGCGCATGCACGACTGTAATTGGGGAAGAAGGCATTACCCATTTACGGAGGACAGACAAGAAGTGCCTGGTCGCTTGGAGCATGGGGTTATGGAGAGGCTCCGCACTGTACAACAAAGGATCTAGTCCTAAATGTCCAAGTACAGAGTAGAGGGGTGAAAGCTAGCTCTTCACCCCTATGGGTGCCTAACCCTTTATGCAAAGAGTGCAAAGAGTTAGCTGTATGCCTTAAGCCTAGACAGCACTTGTGCCCATGCCTTAAGCCTAGCCAGCACTTGTGCCCCCTGCCTTGGTCCTAGCCAGCACTGCACTTGTGCCCGGGCCTTAAGCCTAGCCCGCACTTGTGCCCAGGCCTTAAGCCTAGCCCGCACTTGTGCCCCGGCCTTAAGCCTAGCCCGCACTTGTGCCCAGGCCTTAAGCCTAGCCCGCACTTGTGCCCAGGCCTTAAGCCTAGCCCGCACTTGTGCCCCGGCCTTAAGCCTAGCCATCACTTGTGCCCCCTGCCTTGGTCCTAGCCAGCACTGCACTTGTGCCCAGGCCTTAAGCCTAGCCCGCACTTGTGCCCAGGCCTTAAGCCTAGCCATCACTTGTGCCCCCTGCCTTGGTCCTAGCCAGCACTGCACTTGTGCCCAGGCCTTAAGCCTAGCCCGCACTTGTGCCCCGGCCTTAAGCCTAGCGCGCATTTGTGCCCCGGCCTTAAGCCTAGCCCGCACTTGTGCCCCGGCCTTAAGCCTAGCCCGCACTTGTGCCCCGGCCTTAAGCCTAGCCCGCACTTGTGCCTCGGCCTTAAGCCTAGCCATCACTTGTGCCCCCTGCCTTGGTCCTAGCCAGCACTGCACTTGTGCCCCGGCCTTAAGCCTAGCCCGAACTTGTGCCCAGGCCTTAAGCCTAGCCCGCACTTGTGCCCCGGCCTTAAGCCTAGCCCGCACTTGTGCCCAGGCCTTAAGCCTAACCCGCACTTGTGCCCCGGCCTTAAGCCTAGCCCGCACTTGTGACCCGGCCTTAAGCCTAGCCCGCACTTGTGCCCCGGCCTTAAGCCTAGCCCGCACTTGTGCCCAGGCCTTAAGCCTAGCCCGCACTTGTGCCCCGGCCTTAAGCCTAGCCCGCACTTGTGCCCAGGCCTTAAGCCTAGCCCGCACTTGTGCCCCGGCCTTAAGCCTAGCCCGCACTTGTGACCCGGCCTTAAGCCTAGCCCGCACTTGTGCCCCGGCCTTCAGCCTAGCCCGCTCTTGTGCCCCGGCCTTAAGCCTAGCCAGCACTTGTGCCCCCTGCCTTGATCCTAGCCAGCACTGCACTTGTGCCCAGGCCTTAAGCCTAGCCCGCACTTGTGCCCAGGCCTTAAGCCTAGCCCGCACTTGTGCCCCGGCCTTAAGCCTAGCCCGCACTTGTGCCCAGGCCTTAAGCCTAGCCCGCACTTGTGCCCAGGCCTTAAGCCTAGCCCGCACTTGTGCCCAGGCCTTAAGCCTAGCCCGCACTTGTGCCCAGGCCTTAAGCCTAGCCCGCACTTGTCCCCAGGCCTTAAGCCTAGCCCGCACTTGTGCCCAGGCCTTAAGCCTAGCCCGCACTTGTGCCCAGGCCTTAAGCCTAGCCCGCACTTGTGCCCAGGCCTTAAGCCTAGCCCGCACTTGTGCCCAGGCCTTAACCCTAGCCCGCACTTGTGCCCAGGCCTTAAGCCTAGCCCGCACTTGTGCCCCGGCCTTAAGCCTAGCCCGCACTTGTGCCCAGGCCTTAAGCCTAGCCCGCACTTGTGCCCTGGCCTTAAGCCTAGCCCGCACTTGTGCCCAGGCCTTAAGCCTAGCCCGCACTTTTGAGCCCCTTGAATGCTTGTTTGTTTGTTTTTGTCTTCAGCTTCAAGTTGGTTATGCACATAGGGCCAGCTTTATGCTCTTCGCTCTTGTCCCGTCTGAATGCGCATGCACGACTGTAATTGGGGAAGAAGGCATTACCCATTTACGGAGGACAGACAAGAAGTGCCTGGTCGCTTGGAGCATGGGGTTATGGAGAGGCTCTGCACTGTACAACAAAGGATCTAGTCCTAAATGTCCAAGTACAGAGTAGAGGGGTGAAAGCTAGCTCTTCACCCCTATGGGTGCCTAACCCTTTATGCAAAGAGTGCAAAGAGTTAGCTGTATGCCCTAAGCCTAGCCAGCACTTGTGCCCATGCCTTAAGCCTAGCCAGCACTTGTGCCCCCTGCCTTGGTCCTAGCCAGCACTGCACTTGTGCCCCCTGCCTTGGTCCTAGCCAGCACTGCACTTGTGCCCAGGCCTTAAGCCTAGCCCGCACTTGTGCCCAGGCCTTAAGCCTAGCCCGCACTTGTGCCCCGGCCTTAAGCCTAGCCCGCACTTGTGCCCCGGCCTTAAGCCTAACCCGCACTTGTGCCCCGGCCATAAGCCTAGCCCGCACTTGTGCCCCGGCCATAAACCTAGCCCGCACTTGTGCCCCGGCCTTAAGCCTAGCCCGCACTTGTGCCCCGGCCTTAAGCCTAGCCCGCACTTGTGCCCCGGCCATAAGCCTAGCCCGCACTTGTGCCCCGGCCATAAGCCTAGCCTGCACTTGTGCCCCGGCCTTAAGCCTAGCCCGCACTTGTGCCCCGGCCTTAAGCCTAGCCCGCACTTGTGCCCCGGCCTTAAGCCTAGCCCGCACTTGTGCCCCGGCCTTAAGCCTAGCCCGCACTTGTGCCCCGGCCTTAAGCCTAGCCAGCACTTGTGCCCCCTGCCTTGGTCCTAGCCAGCACTTCACTTGTGCCCAGGCCTTAAGCCTAGCCCGCACTTGTGCCCAGGCCTTAAGCCTAGCCCGCACTTGTGCCCAGGCCTTAAGCCTAGCCCGCACTTGTGCCCCGGCCTTAAGCCTAGCCCGCACTTGTGCCCCGGCCTTAAGCCTAGCCCGCACTTGTGCCCAGGCCTTAAGCCTGGCCCGCACTTGTGCCCAGGCCTTAAGCCTGGCCCGCACTTGTGCCCAGGCCTTAAGCCTGGCCCGCACTTGTGCCCAGGCCTTAAGCCTGGCCCGCACTTGTGCCCAGGCCTTAAGCCTAGCCCGCACTTGTGCCCAGGCCTTAAGCCTAGCCCGCACTTGTGCCCAGGCCTTAAGCCTAGCCCGCACTTGTGCCCAGGCCTTAAGCCCAGCCCGCACTTGTGCCCCGGCCTTAAGCCTAGCCCGCACTTGTGCCCCGGCCTTAAGCCTAGCCCGCACTTGTGCCCAGGCCTTAAGCCTGGCCCGCACTTGTGCCCAGGCCTTAAGCCTGGCCCGCACTTGTGCCCAGGCCTTAAGCCTGGCCCGCACTTGTGCCCAGGCCTTAAGCCTGGCCCGCACTTGTGCCCAGGCCTTAAGCCTAGCCCGCACTTGTGCCCAGGCCTTAAGCCTAGCCCGCACTTGTGCCCAGGCCTTAAGCCTAGCCCGCACTTGTGCCCAGGCCTTAAGCCTAGCCCGCACTTGTGCCCAGGCCTTAAGCCTAGCCCGCACTTGTGCCCCGGCCTTCAGCCTAGCCCGCTCTTGTGCCCCGGCCTTAAGCCTAGCCAGCACTTGTGCCCCCTGCCTTGATCCTAGCCAGCACTGCACTTGTGCCCAGGCCTTAAGCCTAGCCCGCACTTGTGCCCAGGCCTTAAGCCTAGCCCGCACTTGTGCCCCGGCCTTAAGCCTAGCCCGCACTTGTGCCCAGGCCTTAAGCCTAGCCCGCACTTGTGCCCAGGCCTTAAGCCTAGCCCGCACTTGTGCCCAGGCCTTAAGCCTAGCCCGCACTTGTGCCCAGGCCTTAAGCCTAGCCCGCACTTGTCCCCAGGCCTTAAGCCTAGCCCGCACTTGTGCCCAGGCCTTAAGCCTAGCCCGCACTTGTGCCCAGGCCTTAAGCCTAGCCCGCACTTGTGCCCAGGCCTTAAGCCTAGCCCGCACTTGTGCCCAGGCCTTAACCCTAGCCCGCACTTGTGCCCAGGCCTTAACCCTAGCCCGCACTTGTGCCCCGGCCTTAAGCCTAGCCCGCACTTGTGCCCCCTGCCTTGATCCTAGCTAGCACTACACTTGTGCCCAAGCCTTAAGCCTAGCCTGCACTTGTGACCCGGCCTTAAGCCTAGCCCGCACTTGTGCCCCGGCCTTAAGCCTAGCCCGCACTTGTGCCCCGGCCTTAAGCCTAGCCCGCACTTGTGCCCAGGCCTTAAGCCTAGCCCGCACTTGTGCCCAGGCCTTAAGCCTAGCCCGCACTTGTGCCCAGGCCTTAAGCCTAGCCCGCACTTGTGCCCAGGCCTTAAGCCGAGCCCGCACTTGTGCGCAAGCCTTAAGCCGAGCCCGCACTTGTGCGCAGGCCTTAAGCCGAGCCCGCACTTGTGCCCAGGCCTTAAGCCGAGCCCGCACTTGTGCCCAGGCCTTAAGCCGAGCCCGCACTTGTGCCCAGGCCTTAAGCCGAGCCCGCACTTGTGCCCAGGCCTTAAGCCGAGCCCGCACTTGTGCCCAGGCCTTAAGCCTAGCCCGCACTTGTGCCCAGGCCTTAAGCCTAGCCCGCACTTGTGCCCAGGCCTTAAGCCTAGCCCGCACTTGTGCCCAGGCCTTAAGCCTAGCCCACACTTGTGCCCAGGCCTTAAGCCTAGCCCGCACTTGTGCCCCCTGCCTTGATCCTAGCTAGCACTACACTTGTGCCCAAGCCTTAAGCCTAGCCTGCACTTGTGCCCAGGCCTTAAGCCTAGACCGCACTTGTGCCCAGGCCTTAAGCCTAGCCCGCACTTGAGCCCAGGCCTTAAGCCTAGCCCGCACTTGTGCCCAGGCCTTAAACCTAGCCCGCACTTGTGCCCAGGCCTTAAGCCTAGCACGCACTTGTGCCCAGGCCTTAAGCCTAGCCCGCACTTGTGCCCAGGCCTTAAGCCTAGCCCGCACTTGTGCCCCCTGCCTTTATCCTAGCTAGCACTACACTTGTGCCCAAGCCTTAAGCCTAGCCTGCACTTGTGCCCAGGCCTTAAGCCTAGAACGCACTTGTGCCCAGGCCTTAAGCCTAGCCCGCACTTGTGCCCAGGCCTTAAGCCTAGCCAGCACTTGTGCCCCGGCCTTAAGCCTAGCCCGCACTTGTGCCCAGGCCTTAAGCCTAGCCCGCACTTGTGCCCAGGCCTTAAGCCTAGATCGCACTTGTGCCCAGGCCTTAAGCCTAGCCCGCACTTGTGCCCCGGCCTTAAGCCTAGCCCGCACTTGTGCCCAGGCCTTCAGCCTAGCCCGCACTTGTGCCCCGGCCTTCAGCCTAGCCCGCACTTGTGCCCAGGCCTTAAGCCTAGCCCGCACTTGTGCCCAGGCCTTAAGCCTAGCCCGCACTTGTGCCCCCTGCCTTGATCCTAGCCAGCACTACACTTGTGCCCAAGCCTTAAGCCTAGCCTGCACTTGTGCCCAGGCCTTAAGCCTAGCCCGCACTTGTGCCCAGGCCTTAAGCCTAGCCCGCACTTGTGCCCAGGCCTTATGCCTAGCCCGCACTTGTGCCCAGGCCTTAAGCCTAGCCCGCACTTGTGCCCAGGCCTTAAGCCTAGCCCGCACTTGTGACCTGGCCTTAAGCCTAGCCATCACTTGTGCCCCCTGCCTTGGTCCTAGCCAGCACTGCACTTGTGCCCAGGCCTTAAGCCTAGCCCGCACTTGTGCCCAGGCCTTAAGCCTAGCCCGCACTTGTGCCCCCTGCCTTGATCCTAGCCAGCACTACACTTGTGCCCAAGCCTTAAGCCTAGCCTGCACTTGTGCCCAGGCCTTAAGCCTAGCCCGCACTTGTGCCCAGGCCTTATGCCTAGCCCGCACTTGTGCCCAGGCCTTAAGCCTAGCCCGCACTTGTGCCCAGGCCTTAAGCCTAGCCCGCACTTGTGCCCCGGCCTTAAGCCTAGCCCGCACTTGTGCCCCGGCCTTAAGCCTAGCCCGCACTTGTGCCCAGGCCTTAAGCCTGGCCCGCACTTGTGCCCAGGCCTTAAGCCTGGCCCGCACTTGTGCCCAGGCCTTAAGCCTGGCCCGCACTTGTGCCCAGGCCTTAAGCCTGGCCCGCACTTGTGCCCAGGCCTTAAGCCTAGCCCGCACTTGTGCCCAGGCCTTAAGCCTAGCCCGCACTTGTGCCCAGGCCTTAAGCCTAGCCCGCACTTGTGCCCAGGCCTTAAGCCTAGCCCGCACTTGTGCCCCGGCCTTAAGCCTAGCCCGCACTTGTGCCCCGGCCTTAAGCCTAGCCCGCACTTGTGCCCAGGCCTTAAGCCTGGCCCGCACTTGTGCCCAGGCCTTAAGCCTGGCCCGCACTTGTGCCCAGGCCTTAAGCCTGGCCCGCACTTGTGCCCAGGCCTTAAGCCTGGCCCGCACTTGTGCCCAGGCCTTAAGCCTAGCCCGCACTTGTGCCCAGGCCTTAAGCCTAGCCCGCACTTGTGCCCAGGCCTTAAGCCTAGCCCGCACTTGTGCCCAGGCCTTAAGCCTAGCCCGCACTTGTGCCCAGGCCTTAAGCCTAGCCCGCACTTGTGCCCCGGCCTTCAGCCTAGCCCGCTCTTGTGCCCCGGCCTTAAGCCTAGCCAGCACTTGTGCCCCCTGCCTTGATCCTAGCCAGCACTGCACTTGTGCCCAGGCCTTAAGCCTAGCCCGCACTTGTGCCCAGGCCTTAAGCCTAGCCCGCACTTGTGCCCCGGCCTTAAGCCTAGCCCGCACTTGTGCCCAGGCCTTAAGCCTAGCCCGCACTTGTGCCCAGGCCTTAAGCCTAGCCCGCACTTGTGCCCAGGCCTTAAGCCTAGCCCGCACTTGTGCCCAGGCCTTAAGCCTAGCCCGCACTTGTCCCCAGGCCTTAAGCCTAGCCCGCACTTGTGCCCAGGCCTTAAGCCTAGCCCGCACTTGTGCCCAGGCCTTAAGCCTAGCCCGCACTTGTGCCCAGGCCTTAAGCCTAGCCCGCACTTGTGCCCAGGCCTTAACCCTAGCCCGCACTTGTGCCCAGGCCTTAACCCTAGCCCGCACTTGTGCCCCGGCCTTAAGCCTAGCCCGCACTTGTGCCCCCTGCCTTGATCCTAGCTAGCACTACACTTGTGCCCAAGCCTTAAGCCTAGCCTGCACTTGTGACCCGGCCTTAAGCCTAGCCCGCACTTGTGCCCCGGCCTTAAGCCTAGCCCGCACTTGTGCCCCGGCCTTAAGCCTAGCCCGCACTTGTGCCCAGGCCTTAAGCCTAGCCCGCACTTGTGCCCAGGCCTTAAGCCTAGCCCGCACTTGTGCCCAGGCCTTAAGCCTAGCCCGCACTTGTGCCCAGGCCTTAAGCCGAGCCCGCACTTGTGCGCAAGCCTTAAGCCGAGCCCGCACTTGTGCGCAGGCCTTAAGCCGAGCCCGCACTTGTGCCCAGGCCTTAAGCCGAGCCCGCACTTGTGCCCAGGCCTTAAGCCGAGCCCGCACTTGTGCCCAGGCCTTAAGCCGAGCCCGCACTTGTGCCCAGGCCTTAAGCCGAGCCCGCACTTGTGCCCAGGCCTTAAGCCTAGCCCGCACTTGTGCCCAGGCCTTAAGCCTAGCCCGCACTTGTGCCCAGGCCTTAAGCCTAGCCCGCACTTGTGTCCAGGCCTTAAGCCTAGCCCGCACTTGTGCCCAGGCCTTAAGCCTAGCCCGCACTTGTGCCCAGGCCTTAAGCCTAGCCCGCACTTGTGCCCAGGCCTTAAGCCTAGCCCACACTTGTGCCCAGGCCTTAAGCCTAGCCCGCACTTGTGCCCCCTGCCTTGATCCTAGCTAGCACTACACTTGTGTCCAAGCCTTAAGCCTAGCCTGCACTTGTGCCCAGGCCTTAAGCCTAGACCGCACTTGTGCCCAGGCCTTAAGCCTAGCCCGCACTTGAGCCCAGGCCTTAAGCCTAGCCCGCACTTGTGCCCAGGCCTTAAACCTAGCCCGCACTTGTGCCCAGGCCTTAAGCCTAGCCCGCACTTGTGCCCAGGCCTTAAGCCTAGCCCGCACTTGTGCCCAGGCCTTAAGCCTAGCCCGCACTTGTGCCCCCTGCCTTGATCCTAGCTAGCACTACACTTGTGCCCAAGCCTTAAGCCTAGCCTGCACTTGTGCCCAGGCCTTAAGCCTAGAACGCACTTGTGCCCAGGCCTTAAGCCTAGCCCGCACTTGTGCCCAGGCCTTAAGCCTAGCCAGCACTTGTGCCCCGGCCTTAAGCCTAGCCCGCACTTGTGCCCAGGCCTTAAGCCTAGCCCGCACTTGTGCCCAGGCCTTAAGCCTAGATCGCACTTGTGCCCAGGCCTTAAGCCTAGCCCGCACTTGTGCCCCGGCCTTAAGCCTAGCCCGCACTTGTGCCCAGGCCTTCAGCCTAGCCCGCACTTGTGCCCCGGCCTTCAGCCTAGCCCGCACTTGTGCCCAGGCCTTAAGCCTAGCCCGCACTTGTGCCCAGGCCTTAAGCCTAGCCCGCACTTGTGCCCCCTGCCTTGATCCTAGCCAGCACTACACTTGTGCCCAAGCCTTAAGCCTAGCCTGCACTTGTGCCCAGGCCTTAAGCCTAGCCCGCACTTGTGCCCAGGCCTTAAGCCTAGCCCGCACTTGTGCCCAGGCCTTATGCCTAGCCCGCACTTGTGCCCAGGCCTTAAGCCTAGCCCGCACTTGTGCCCAGGCCTTAAGCCTAGCCCGCACTTGTGACCTGGCCTTAAGCCTAGCCATCACTTGTGCCCCCTGCCTTGGTCCTAGCCAGCACTGCACTTGTGCCCAGGCCTTAAGCCTAGCCCGCACTTGTGCCCAGGCCTTAAGCCTAGCCATCACTTGTGCCCCCTGCCTTGGTCCTAGCCAGCACTGCACTTGTGCCCAGGCCTTAAGCCTAGCCCGCACTTGTGCCCCGGCCTTAAGCCTAGCGCGCATTTGTGCCCCGGCCTTAAGCCTAGCCCGCACTTGTGCCCCGGCCTTAAGCCTAGCCCGCACTTGTGCCCCGGCCTTAAGCCTAGCCCGCACTTGTGCCCATGCCTTAAGCCTAGCCATCACTTGTGCCCCCTGCCTTGGTCCTAGCCAGCACTGCACTTGTGCCCAGGCCTTAAGCCTAGCCCGCACTTGTGCCCAGGCCTTAAGCCTAGCCCGCACTTGTGCCCAGGCCTTAAGCCTAGCCCGCACTTGTGCCCCGGCCTTAAGCCTAGCCCACACTTGTGCCCCTGCCTT
>NW_027194262.1:0-122558 GCF_032444005.1 Ranitomeya imitator
CAACACTGAGGACCAGTCATTCGAAATGACTTCTCCATTGCATTTTATGCATTGGTAAAAGCACTATGATGAAAAGTGTGATATGTTTTCCAGGTATCTCCTATACTAATAGAGCCACATGCTCACCAGTTTGCCACATGATGTAGGCCTATGGACTGAACAAGAAACCACCAAAAATTTTAACCAGTCATCGTTCTCACAACACCTGAGGACCAGTCATTCGAAATGACTTCTCCATGCATTTTATGCATTGGTAAAAGCACTATGATAGAAAAGTGTGATATGTTTTCATGTATCTCCTATACTAATAGAGCCACATGCTCACCGGTTTGCCACATGATGTAGGCCTATGGAACTGAACAAGAAACCACCAAAAATTTTAACCAGTCATCGTTCTCACAACACTGAGGACCAGTCATTCGAAATGACTTCTCCATGCATTTTATGCATTGGTAAAAGCACTATGATGAAAAGTGTGATATGTTTTCAGGTATCTCCTATACTAATAGAGCCACATGCTCACCAGTTTGCCACATGATGTAGGCCTATGGACTGAACAAGAAACCACCAAAAATTTTAACCAGTCATCGTTCTCACAACACTGAGGACCAGTCATTCGAAATGACTTCTCCATGCATTTTATGCATTGGTAAAAGCACTATGATGAAAAGTGTGATATGTTTTCAGGTATCTCCTATACTAATAGAGCCACATGCTCACCAGGTTTGCCACATGATGTAGGCCTATGGACTGAACAAGAAACCACCAAAAATTTTAACCAGTCATCGTTCTCACAACACTGAGGACCAGTCATTCGAAATGACTTCTCCATGCATTTTATGCATTGGTAAAAGCACTATGATGAAAAGTGTGATATGTTTTCAGGTATCTCCTATACTAATAGAGCCACATGCTCACCGGTTTGCCACATGATGTAGGCCTATGGACTGAACAAGAAACCACCAAAAATTTTAACCAGTCATCGTTCTCACAACACTGAGGACCAGTCATTCGAAATGACTTCTCCATGCATTTTATGCATTGGTAAAAGCACTATGATGAAAAGTGTGATATGTTTTCAGGTATCTCCTATACTAATAGAGCCACATGCTCACCAGTTTGCCACATGATGTAGGCCTATGGACTGAACAAGAAACCACCAAAAATTTTAACCAGTCATCGTTCTCACAACACTGAGGACCAGTCATTCGAAATGACTTCTCCATGCATTTTATGCATTGGTAAAAGCACTATGATGAAAAGTGTGATATGTTTTCAGGTATCTCCTATACTAATAGAGCCACATGCTCACCGGTTTGCCACATGATGTAGGCCTATGGACTGAACAAGAAACCACCAAAAATTTAACCAGTCATCGTTCTCACAACACTGAGGACCAGTCATTCGAAATGACTTCTCCATGCATTTTATGCATTGGTAAAAGCACTATGATGAAAAGTGTGATATGTTTTCAGGTATCTCCTATACTAATAGAGCCACATGCTCACCGGTTTGCCACATGATGTAGGCCTATGGACTGAACAAGAAACCACCAAAAATTTTAACCAGTCATCGTTCTCACAACACTGAGGACCAGTCATTCGAAATGACTTCTCCATGCATTTTATGCATTGGTAAAAGCACTATGATGAAAAGTGTGATATGTTTTCAGGTATCTCCTATACTAATAGAGCCACATGCTCACCGGTTTGCCACATGATGTAGGCCTATGGACTGAACAAGAAACCACCAAAAATTTTAACCAGTCATCGTTCTCACAACACTGAGGACCAGTCATTCGAAATGACTTCTCCATGCATTTTATGCATTGGTAAAAGCACTATGATGAAAAGTGTGATATGTTTTCAGGTATCTCCTATACTAATAGAGCCACATGCTCACCGGTTTGCCACATGATGTAGGCCTATGGACTGAACAAGAAACCACCAAAAATTTTAACCAGTCATCGTTCTCACAACACTGAGGACCAGTCATTCGAAATGACTTCTCCATGCATTTTATGCATTGGTAAAAGCACTATGATGAAAAGTGTGATATGTTTTCAGGTATCTCCTATACTAATAGAGCCACATGCTCACCGGTTTGCCACATGATGTAGGCCTATGGACTGAACAAGAAACCACCAAAAATTTTAACCAGTCATCGTTCTCACAACACTGAGGACCAGTCATTCGAAATGACTTCTCCATGCATTTTATGCATTGGTAAAAGCACTATGATGAAAAGTGTGATATGTTTTCAGGTATCTCCTATACTAATAGAGCCACATGCTCACCGGTTTGCCACATGATGTAGGCCTATGGACTGAACAAGAAACCACCAAAAATTTTAACCAGTCATCGTTCTCACAACACTGAGGACCAGTCATTCGAAATGACTTCTCCATGCATTTTATGCATTGGTAAAAGCACTATGATGAAAAGTGTGATATGTTTTCAGGTATCTCCTATACTAATAGAGCCACATGCTCACCAGGTTTGCCACATGATGTAGGCCTATGGACTGAACAAGAAACCACCAAAAATTTTAACCAGTCATCGTTCTCACAACACTGAGGACCAGTCATTCGAAATGACTTCTCCATGCATTTTATGCATTGGTAAAAAGCACTATGATGAAAAGTGTGATATGTTTTCAGGTATCTCCTATACTAATAGAGCCACATGCTCACCGGTTTGCCACATGATGTAGGCCTATGGACTGAACAAGAAACCACCAAAAATTTTAACCAGTCATCGTTCTCACAACACTGAGGACCAGTCATTCGAAATGACTTCTCCATGCATTTTATGCATTGGTAAAAGCACTATGATGAAAAGTGTGATATGTTTTCAGGTATCTCCTATACTAATAGAGCCACATGCTCACCGGTTTGCCACATGATGTAGGCCTATGGACTGAACAAGAAACCACCAAAAATTTTAACCAGTCATCGTTCTCACAACACTGAGGACCAGTCATTCGAAATGACTTCTCCATGCATTTTATGCATTGGTAAAAGCACTATGATGAAAAGTGTGATATGTTTTCAGGTATCTCCTATACTAATAGAGCCACATGCTCACCAGTTTGCCACATGATGTAGGCCTATGGACTGAACAAGAAACCACCAAAAATTTTAACCAGTCATCGTTCTCACAACACTGAGGACCAGTCATTCGAAATGACTTCTCCATGCATTTTATGCATTGGTAAAAGCACTATGATGAAAAGTGTGATATGTTTTCAGGTATCTCCTATACTAATAGAGCCACATGCTCACCGGTTTGCCACATGATGTAGGCCTATGGACTGAACAAGAAACCACCAAAAATTTTAACCAGTCATCGTTCTCACAACACTGAGGACCAGTCATTCGAAATGACTTCTCCATGCATTTTATGCATTGGTAAAAGCACTATGATGAAAAGTGTGATATGTTTTCAGGTATCTCCTATACTAATAGAGCCACATGCTCACCGGTTTGCCACATGATGTAGGCCTATGGACTGAACAAGAAACCACCAAAAATTTTAACCAGTCATCGTTCTCACAACACTGAGGACCAGTCATTCGAAATGACTTCTCCATGCATTTTATGCATTGGTAAAAGCACTATGATGAAAAGTGTGATATGTTTTCAGGTATCTCCTATACTAATAGAGCCACATGCTCACCGGTTTGCCACATGATGTAGGCCTATGGACTGAACAAGAAACCACCAAAAATTTTCAACCAGTCATCGTTCTCACAACACTGAGGACCAGTCATTCGAAATGACTTCTCCATGCATTTTATGCATTGGTAAAAGCACTATGATGAAAAGTGTGATATGTTTTCAGGTATCTCCTATACTAATAGAGCCACATGCTCACCGGTTTGCCACATGATGTAGGCCTATGGACTGAACAAGAAACCACCAAAAATTTTAACCAGTCATCGTTCTCACAACACTGAGGACCAGTCATTCGAAATGACTTCTCCATGCATTTTATGCATTGGTAAAAGCACTATGATGAAAAGTGTGATATGTTTTCAGGTATCTCCTATACTAATAGAGCCACATGCTCACCGGTTTGCCACATGATGTAGGCCTATGGACTGAACAAGAAACCACCAAAAATTTTAACCAGTCATCGTTCTCACAACACTGAGGACCAGTCATTCGAAATGACTTCTCCATGCATTTTATGCATTGGTAAAAGCACTATGATGAAAAGTGTGATATGTTTTCAGGTATCTCCTATACTAATAGAGCCACATGCTCACCGGTTTGCCACATGATGTAGGCCTATGGACTGAACAAGAAACCACCAAAAATTTTAACCAGTCATCGTTCTCACAACACTGAGGACCAGTCATTCGAAATGACTTCTCCATGCATTTTATGCATTGGTAAAAGCACTATGATGAAAAGTGTGATATGTTTTCAGGTATCTCCTATACTAATAGAGCCACATGCTCACCGGTTTGCCACATGATGTAGGCCTATGGACTGAACAAGAAACCACCAAAAATTTTAACCAGTCATCGTTCTCACAACACTGAGGACCAGTCATTCGAAATGACTTCTCCATGCATTTTATGCATTGGTAAAAGCACTATGATGAAAAGTGTGATATGTTTTCAGGTATCTCCTATACTAATAGAGCCACAATGCTCACCGGTTTGCCACATGATGTAGGCCTATGGACTGAACAAGAAACCACCAAAAATTTTAACCAGTCATCGTTCTCACAACACTGAGGACCAGTCATTCGAAATGACTTCTCCATGCATTTTATGCATTGGTAAAAGCACTATGATGAAAAGTGTGATATGTTTTCAGGTATCTCCTATACTAATAGAGCCACATGCTCACCGGTTTGCCACATGATGTAGGCCTATGGACTGAACAAGAAACCACCAAAAATTTTAACCAGTCATCGTTCTCACAACACTGAGGACCAGTCATTCGAAATGACTTCTCCATGCATTTTATGCATTGGTAAAAGCACTATGATGAAAAGTGTGATATGTTTTCAGGTATCTCCTATACTAATAGAGCCACATGCTCACCGGTTTGCCACATGATGTAGGCCTATGGACTGAACAAGAAACCACCAAAAATTTCAACCAGTCATCGTTCTCACAACACTGAGGACCAGTCATTCGAAATGACTTCTCCATGCATTTTATGCATTGGTAAAAGCACTATGATGAAAAGTGTGATATGTTTTCAGGTATCTCCTATACTAATAGAGCCACATGCTCACCGGTTTGCCACATGATGTAGGCCTATGGACTGAACAAGAAACCACCAAAAATTTTAACCAGTCATCGTTCTCACAACACTGAGGACCAGTCATTCGAAATGACTTCTCCATGCATTTTATGCATTGGTAAAAGCACTATGATGAAAAGTGTGATATGTTTTCAGGTATCTCCTATACTAATAGAGCCACATGCTCACCGGTTTGCCACATGATGTAGGCCTATGGACTGAACAAGAAACCACCAAAAATTTTAACCAGTCATCGTTCTCACAACACTGAGGACCAGTCATTCGAAATGACTTCTCCATGCATTTTATGCATTGGTAAAAGCACTATGATGAAAAGTGTGATATGTTTTCAGGTATCTCCTATACTAATAGAGCCACATGCTCACCGGTTTGCCACATGATGTAGGCCTATGGACTGAACAAGAAACCACCAAAAATTTTAACCAGTCATCGTTCTCACAACACTGAGGACCAGTCATTCGAAATGACTTCTCCATGCATTTTATGCATTGGTAAAAGCACTATGATGAAAAGTGTGATATGTTTTCAGGTATTTCCTATACTAATAGAGCCACATGCTCACCGGTTTGCCACATGATGTAGGCCTATGGACTGAACAAGAAACCACCAAAAATTTTAACCAGTCATCGTTCTCACAACACTGAGGACCAGTCATTCGAAATGACTTCTCCATGCATTTTATGCATTGGTAAAAGCACTATGATGAAAAGTGTGATATGTTTTCAGGTATCTCCTATACTAATAGAGCCACATGCTCACCGGTTTGCCACATGATGTAGGCCTATGGACTGAGCAAGAAACCACCAAAAATTTTAACCAGTCATCGTTCTCACAACACTGAGGACCAGTCATTCGAAATGACTTCTCCATGCATTTTATGCATTGGTAAAAGCACTATGATGAAAAGTGTGATATGTTTTCAGGTATCTCCTATACTAATAGAGCCACATGCTCACCGGTTTGCCACATGATGTAGGCCTATGGACTGAACAAGAAACCACCAAAAATTTTAACCAGTCATCGTTCTCACAACACTGAGGACCAGTCATTCGAAATGACTTCTCCATGCATTTTATGCATTGGTAAAAGCACTATGATGAAAAGTGTGATATGTTTTCAGGTATCTCCTATACTAATAGAGCCACATGCTCACCGGTTTGCCACATGATGTAGGCCTATGGACTGAACAAGAAACCACCAAAAATTTTAACCAGTCATCGTTCTCACAACACTGAGGACCAGTCATTCGAAATGACTTCTCCATGCATTTTATGCATTGGTAAAAGCACTATGATGAAAAGTGTGATATGTTTTCAGATATCTCCTATACTAATAGAGCCACATGCTCACCGGTTTGCCACGTGATGTAGGCCTATGGACTGAACAAGAAACCACCAAAAATTTTAACCAGTCATCGTTCTCACAACACTGAGGACCAGTCATTCGAAATGACTTCTCCATGCATTTTATGCATTGGTAAAAGCACTATGATGAAAAATGTGATATGTTTTCAGGTATCTCCTATACTAATAGAGCCACATGCTCACCGGTTTGCCACATGCTGTAGGCCTATGGACTGAACAAGAAACCACCAAAAATTTTAACCAGTCATCGTTCTCACAACACTGAGGACCAGTCATTCGAAATGACTTCTCCATGCATTTTATGCATTGGTAAAAGCACTATGATGAAAAGTGTGATATGTTTTCAGGTATCTCCTATACTAATAGAGCCACATGCTCACCGATTTACCACATGATGTAGGCCTATGGGCTGAACAAGAAACCACCAAAAATTTTAACCAGTCATCGTTCTCACAACACTGAGGACCAGTCATTCGAAATGACTTCTCCATGCATTTTATGCATTGGTAAAAGCACTATGATGAAAAGTGTGATATGTTTTCAGGTATCTCCTATACTAATAGAGCCACATGCTCACCAGTTTGCCACATGATGTAGGCCTATGGACTGAACAAGAAACCACCAAAAATTTTAACCAGTCATCGTTCTCACAACACTGAGGACCAGTCATTCGAAATGACTTCTCCATGCATTTTATGCATTGGTAAAAGCACTATGATGAAAAGTGTGATATGTTTTCAGGTATCTCCTATACTAATAGAGCCACATGCTCACCGGTTTGCCACATGATGTAGGCCTATGGACTGAACAAGAAACCACCAAAAATTTTAACCAGTCATCGTTCTCACAACACTGAGGACCAGTCATTCGAAATGACTTCTCCATGCATTTTATGCATTGGTAAAAGCACTATGATGAAAAGTGTGATATGTTTTCAGGTATCTCCTATACTAATAGAGCCACATGCTCACCGGTTTGCCACATGATGTAGGCCTATGGACTGAACAAGAAACCACCAAAAATTTTAACCAGTCATCGTTCTCACAACACTGAGGACCAGTCATTCGAAATGACTTCTCCATGCATTTTATGCATTGGTAAAAGCACTATGATGAAAAGTGTGATATGTTTTCAGGTATCTCCTATACTAATAGAGCCACATGCTCACCGGTTTGCCACATGATGTAGGCCTATGGACTGAACAAGAAACCACCAAAAAATTTAACCAGTCATCGTTCTCACAACACTGAGGACCAGTCATTCGAAATGACTTCTCCATACATTTTATGCATTGGTAAAAGCACTATGATGAAAAGTGTGATATGTTTTCAGGTATCTCCTATACTAATAGAGCCACATGCTCACCGGTTTGCCACATGATGTAGGCCTATGGACTGAACAAGAAACCACCAAAAATTTTAACCAGTCATCGTTCTCACAACACTGAGGACCAGTCATTCGAAATGACTTCTCCATGCATTTTATGCATTGGTAAAAGCACTATGATGAAAAGTGTGATATGTTTTCAGGTATCTCCTATACTAATAGAGCCACATGCTCACCGGTTTGCCACATGATGTAGGCCTATGGACTGAACAAGAAACCACCAAAAATTTCAACCAGTCATCGTTCTCACAACACTGAGGACCAGTCATTCGAAATGACTTCTCCATGCATTTTATGCATTGGTAAAAGCACTATGATGAAAAGTGTGATATGTTTTCAGGTATCTCCTATACTAATAGAGCCACATGCTCACCGGTTTGCCACATGATGTAGGCCTATGGACTGAACAAGAAACCACCAAAAATTTTAACCAGTCATCGTTCTCACAACACTGAGGACCAGTCATTCGAAATGACTTCTCCATGCATTTTATGCATTGGTAAAAGCACTATGATGAAAAGTGTGATATGTTTTCAGGTATCTCCTATACTAATAGAGCCACATGCTCACCGGTTTGCCACATGATGTAGGCCTATGGACTGAACAAGAAACCACCAAAAATTTTAACCAGTCATCGTTCTCACAACACTGAGGACCAGTCATTCGAAATGACTTCTCCATGCATTTTATGCATTGGTAAAAGCACTATGATGAAAAGTGTGATATGTTTTCAGGTATCTCCTATACTAATAGAGCCACATGCTCACCGGTTTGCCACATGATGTAGGCCTATGGACTGAACAAGAAACCACCAAAAATTTTAACCAGTCATCGTTCTCACAACACTGAGGACCAGTCATTCGAAATGACTTCTCCATGCATTTTATGCATTGGTAAAAGCACTATGATGAAAAGTGTGATATGTTTTCAGGTATTTCCTATACTAATAGAGCCACATGCTCACCGGTTTGCCACATGATGTAGGCCTATGGACTGAACAAGAAACCACCAAAAATTTTAACCAGTCATCGTTCTCACAACACTGAGGACCAGTCATTCGAAATGACTTCTCCATGCATTTTATGCATTGGTAAAAGCACTATGATGAAAAGTGTGATATGTTTTCAGGTATCTCCTATACTAATAGAGCCACATGCTCACCGGTTTGCCACATGATGTAGGCCTATGGACTGAGCAAGAAACCACCAAAAATTTTAACCAGTCATCGTTCTCACAACACTGAGGACCAGTCATTCGAAATGACTTCTCCATGCATTTTATGCATTGGTAAAAGCACTATGATGAAAAGTGTGATATGTTTTCAGGTATCTCCTATACTAATAGAGCCACATGCTCACCGGTTTGCCACATGATGTAGGCCTATGGACTGAACAAGAAACCACCAAAAATTTTAACCAGTCATCGTTCTCACAACACTGAGGACCAGTCATTCGAAATGACTTCTCCATGCATTTTATGCATTGGTAAAAGCACTATGATGAAAAGTGTGATATGTTTTCAGGTATCTCCTATACTAATAGAGCCACATGCTCACCGGTTTGCCACATGATGTAGGCCTATGGACTGAACAAGAAACCACCAAAAATTTTAACCAGTCATCGTTCTCACAACACTGAGGACCAGTCATTCGAAATGACTTCTCCATGCATTTTATGCATTGGTAAAAGCACTATGATGAAAAGTGTGATATGTTTTCAGGTATCTCCTATACTAATAGAGCCACATGCTCACCGGTTTGCCACATGATGTAGGCCTATGGACTGAACAAGAAACCACCAAAAATTTTAACCAGTCATCGTTCTCACAACACTGAGGACCAGTCATTCGAAATGACTTCTCCATGCATTTTATGCATTGGTAAAAGCACTATGATGAAAAGTGTGATATGTTTTCAGGTATCTCCTATACTAATAGAGCCACATGCTTACCGGTTTGCCACATGATGTAGGCCTATGGACTGAACAAGAAACCACCAAAAATTTTAACCAGTCATCGTTCTCACAACACTGAGGACCAGTCATTCGAAATGACTTCTCCATGCATTTTATGCATTGGTAAAAGCACTATGATGAAAAGTGTGATATGTTTTCAGGTATCTCCTATACTAACAGAGCCACATGCTCACCGGTTTGCCACATGATGTAGGCCTATGGACTGAACAAGAAACCACCAAAAATTTTAACCAGTCATCGTTCTCACAACACTGAGGACCAGTCATTCGAAATGACTTCTCCATGCATTTTATGCATTGGTAAAAGCACTATGATGAAAAGTGTGATATGTTTTCAGGTATCTCCTATACTAATAGAGCCACATGCTCACCGGTTTGCCACATGATGTAGGCCTATGGACTGAACAAGAAACCACCAAAAATTTTAACCAGTCATCGTTCTCACAACACTGAGGACTAGTCATTCGAAATGACTTCTCCATGCATTTTATGCATTGGTAAAAGCACTATGATGAAAAGTGTGATATGTTTTCAGGTATCTCCTATACTAATAGAGCCACATGCTCACAGGTTTGCCACATGATGTAGGCCTATGGACTGAACAAGAAACCACCAAAAATTTTAACCAGTCATCGTTCTCACAACACTGAGGACCAGTCATTCAAAATGACTTCTCCATGCATTTTATGCATTGCTAAAAGCCCTATGATGAAAAGTGTGATATATTTTCAGGTATCTCCTATACTAATAGAGCCACATGCTCACTGGTTTGCCACATGATGTAGGCCTATGGACTGAACAAGAAACCACCAAAAATTTTAACCAGTCATCGTTCTCACAACACTGAGGACCAGTCATTCGAAATGACTTCTCCATGCATTTTATGCATTGGTAAAAGCACTATGATGAAAAGTGTGATATGTTTTCAGGTATCTCCTATACTAATAGAGCCACATGCTCACCGGTTTGCCACATGATGTAGGCCTATGGACTGAACAAGAAACCACCAAAAATTTTAACCAGTCATCGTTCTCACAACACTGAGGACCAGTCATTCGAAATGACTTCTCCATGCATTTTATGCATTGGTAAAAGCACTATGATGAAAAGTGTGATATGTTTTCAGGTATTTCCTATACTAATAGAGCCACATGCTCACCGGTTTGCCACATGATGTAGGCCTATGGACTGAACAAGAAACCACCAAAAATTTTAACCAGTCATCGTTCTCACAACACTGAGGACCAGTCATTCGAAATGACTTCTCCATGCATTTTATGCATTGGTAAAAGCACTATGATGAAAAGTGTGATATGTTTTCAGGTATCTCCTATACTAATAGAGCCACATGCTCACCGGTTTGCCACATGATGTAGGCCTATGGACTGAGCAAGAAACCACCAAAAATTTTAACCAGTCATCGTTCTCACAACACTGAGGACCAGTCATTCGAAATGACTTCTCCATGCATTTTATGCATTGGTAAAAGCACTATGATGAAAAGTGTGATATGTTTTCAGGTATCTCCTATACTAATAGAGCCACATGCTCACCGGTTTGCCACATGATGTAGGCCTATGGACTGAACAAGAAACCACCAAAAATTTTAACCAGTCATCGTTCTCACAACACTGAGGACCAGTCATTCGAAATGACTTCTCCATGCATTTTATGCATTGGTAAAAGCACTATGATGAAAAGTGTGATATGTTTTCAGGTATCTCCTATACTAATAGAGCCACATGCTCACCGGTTTGCCACATGATGTAGGCCTATGGACTGAACAAGAAACCACCAAAAATTTTAACCAGTCATCGTTCTCACAACACTGAGGACCAGTCATTCGAAATGACTTCTCCATGCATTTTATGCATTGGTAAAAGCACTATGATGAAAAGTGTGATATGTTTTCAGGTATCTCCTATACTAATAGAGCCACATGCTCACCGGTTTGCCACATGATGTAGGCCTATGGACTGAACAAGAAACCACCAAAAATTTTAACCAGTCATCGTTCTCACAACACTGAGGACCAGTCATTCGAAATGACTTCTCCATGCATTTTATGCATTGGTAAAAGCACTATGATGAAAAGTGTGATATGTTTTCAGGTATCTCCTATACTAATAGAGCCACATGCTTACCGGTTTGCCACATGATGTAGGCCTATGGACTGAACAAGAAACCACCAAAAATTTTAACCAGTCATCGTTCTCACAACACTGAGGACCAGTCATTCGAAATGACTTCTCCATGCATTTTATGCATTGGTAAAAGCACTATGATGAAAAGTGTGATATGTTTTCAGGTATCTCCTATACTAACAGAGCCACATGCTCACCGGTTTGCCACATGATGTAGGCCTATGGACTGAACAAGAAACCACCAAAAATTTTAACCAGTCATCGTTCTCACAACACTGAGGACCAGTCATTCGAAATGACTTCTCCATGCATTTTATGCATTGGTAAAAGCACTATGATGAAAAGTGTGATATGTTTTCAGGTATCTCCTATACTAATAGAGCCACATGCTCACCGGTTTGCCACATGATGTAGGCCTATGGACTGAACAAGAAACCACCAAAAATTTTAACCAGTCATCGTTCTCACAACACTGAGGACTAGTCATTCGAAATGACTTCTCCATGCATTTTATGCATTGGTAAAAGCACTATGATGAAAAGTGTGATATGTTTTCAGGTATCTCCTATACTAATAGAGCCACATGCTCACAGGTTTGCCACATGATGTAGGCCTATGGACTGAACAAGAAACCACCAAAAATTTTAACCAGTCATCGTTCTCACAACACTGAGGACCAGTCATTCAAAATGACTTCTCCATGCATTTTATGCATTGCTAAAAGCCCTATGATGAAAAGTGTGATATATTTTCAGGTATCTCCTATACTAATAGAGCCACATGCTCACTGGTTTGCCACATGATGTAGGCCTATGGACTGAACAAGAAACCACCAAAAATTTTAACCAGTCATCGTTCTCACAACACTGAGGACCAGTCATTCGAAATGACTTCTCCATGCATTTTATGCATTGGTAAAAGCACTATGATGAAAAGTGTGATATGTTTTCAGGTATCTCCTATACTAATAGAGCCACATGCTCACCGGTTTGCCACATGATGTAGGCCTATGGACTGAACAAGAAACCACCAAAAATTTTAACCAGTCATCGTTCTCACAACACTGAGGACCAGTCATTCGAAATGACTTCTCCATGCATTTTATGCATTGGTAAAAGCACTATGATGAAAAGTGTGATATGTTTTCAGGTATCTCCTATACTAATAGAGCCACATGCTCACCGGTTTGCCACATGATGTAGGCCTATGGACTGAACAAGAAACCACCAAAAATTTTAACCAGTCATCGTTCTCACAACACTGAGGACCAGTCATTCGAAATGACTTCTCCATGCATTTTATGCATTGGTAAAAGCACTATGATGAAAAGTGTGATATGTTTTCAGGTATCTCCTATACTAATAGAGCCACATGCTCACCGGTTTGCCACATGATGTAGGCCTATGGACTGAACAAGAAACCACCAAAAATTTTAACCAGTCATCGTTCTCACAACACTGAGGACCAGTCATTCGAAATGACTTCTCCATGCATTTTATGCATTGGTAAAAGCACTATGATGAAAAGTGTGATATGTTTTCAGGTATCTCCTATACTAATAGAGCCACATGCTCACCGGTTTGCCACATGATGTAGGCCTATGGACTGAACAAGAAACCACCAAAAATTTTAACCAGTCATCGTTCTCACAACACTGAGGACCAGTCATTCGAAATGACTTCTCCATGCATTTTATGCATTGGTAAAAGCACTATGATGAAAAGTGTGATATGTTTTCAGGTATCTCCTATACTAATAGAGCCACATGCTCACCGTTTTGCCACATGATGTAGGCCTATGGACTGAACAAGAAACCACCAAAAATTTTAACCAGTCATCGTTCTCACAACACTGAGGACCAGTCATTCGAAATGACTTCTCCATGCATTTTATGCATTGGTAAAAGCACTATGATGAAAAGTGTGATATGTTTTTAGGTATCTCCTATACTAATAGAGCCACATGCTCACCGGTTTGCCACATGATGTAGGCCTATGGACTGAACAAGAAACCACCAAAAATTTTAACCAGTCATCGTTCTCACAACACTGAGGACCAGTCATTCGAAATGACTTCTCCATGCATTTAATGCATTGGTAAAAGCACTATGATGAAAAGTGTGATATGTTTTCAGGTATCTCCTATACTAATAGAGCCACATGTTCACCGGTTTGCCACATGATGTAGGCCTATGGACTGAACAAGAAACCACCAAAAATTTTAACCAGTCATCGTTCTCACAACACTGAGGACCAGTCATTCGAAATGACTTCTCCATGCATTTTATGCATTGGTAAAAGCACTATGATGAAAAGTGTGATATGTTTTCAGGTATCTCCTATACTAATAGAGCCACATGCTCACCGGTTTGCCACATGATGTAGGCCTATGGACTGAACAAGAAACCACCAAAAATTTTAACCAGTCATCGTTCTCACAACACTGAGGACCAGTCATTCGAAATGACTTCTCCATGCATTTTATGCATTGGTAAAAGCACTATGATGAAAAGTGTGATATGTTTTCAGGTATCTCCTATACTAATAGAGCCACATGCTCACCGGTTTGCCACATGATGTAGGCCTATGGACTGAACAAGAAACCACCAAAAATTTTAACCAGTCATCGTTCTCACAACACTGAGGACCAGTCATTCGAAATGACTTCTCCATGCATTTTATGCATTGGTAAAAGCACTATGATGAAAAGTGTGATATGTTTTCAGGTATCTCCTATACTAATAGAGCCACATGCTCACCGGTTTGCCACATGATGTAGGCCTATGGACTGAACAAGAAACCACCAAAAATTTTAACCAGTCATCGTTCTCACAACACTGAGGACCAGTCATTCGAAATGACTTCTCCATGCATTGTATGCATTGGTAAAAGCACTATGATGAAAAGTGTGATATGTTTTCAGGTATCTCCAATACTAATAGAGCCACATGCTCACCGGTTTGCCACATGATGTAGGCCTATGGACTGAACAAGAAACCACCAAAAATTTTAACCAGTCATCGTTCTCACAACACTGAGGACCAGTCATTCGAAATGACTTCTCCATGGATTTTATGCATTGGTAAAAGCACTATGATGAAAAGTGTGATATGTTTTCAGGTATCTCCTATACTAATAGAGCCACATGCTCACCGGTTTGCCACATGATGTAGGCCTATGGACTGAACAAGAAACCACCAAAAATTTTAACCAGTCATCGTTCTCACAACACTGAGGACCAGTCATTCGAAATGACTTCTCCATGCATTTTATGCATTGGTAAAAGCACTATGATGAAAAGTGTGATATGTTTTCAGGTATCTCCTATACTAATAGAGCCACATGCTCACCGGTTTGACACATGCTGTAGGCCTATGGACTGAACAAGAAACCACCAAAAATTTTAACCAGTCATCGTTCTCACAACACTGAGGACCAGTCATTCGAAATGACTTCTCCATGCATTTTATGCATTGGTAAAAGCACTATGATGAAAAGTGTGATATGTTTTCAGGTATCTCCTATACTAATAGAGCCACATGCTCACCGGTTTGCCACATGAGGTAGGCCTATGGACTGAACAAGAAACCACCAAAAATTTTAACCAGTCATCGTTCTCACAACACTGAGGACCAGTCATTCGAAATGACTTCTCCATGCATTTTATGCATTGGTAAAAGCACTATGATGAAAAATGTGATATGTTTTCAGGTATCTCCTATACTAATAGAGCCACATGCTCACCGATTTGCCACATGCTGTAGGCCTATGGACTGAACAAGAAACCACCAAAAATTTTAACCAGTCATCGTTCTCACAACACTGAGGACCAGTCATTCGAAATGACTTCTCCATGCATTTTATGCATTGGTAAAAGCACTATGATGAAAAGTGTGATATGTTTTCAGGTATCTCCTATACTAATAGAGCCACATGCTCACCGGTTTGCCACATGATGTAGGCCTATGGACTGAACAAGAAACCACCAAAAATTTTAACCAGTCATCGTTCTCACAACACTGAGGACCAGTCATTCGAAATGTTGTGAGAACGATGACTGGTTAAAATTTTTGGTGGTTTCTTGTTCAGTCCATAGGCCTACATCATGTGGCAAACCGGTGAGCATGTGGCTCTATTAGTATAGGAGATACCTGAAAACATATCACACTTTTCATCATAGTGCTTTTACCAATGCATAAAATGCATGGAGAAGTCATTTCGAATGACTGGTCCTCAGTGTTGTGAGAACGATGACTGGTTAAAATTTTTGGTGGTTTCTTGTTCAGTCCATAGGCCTACATCATGTGGCAAACCGGTGAGCATGTGGCTCTATTAGTATAGGAGATACCTGAAAACATATCACACTTTTCATCATAGTGCTTTTACCAATGCATAAAATGCATGGAGAAGTCATTTCGAATGACTGGTCCTCAGTGTTGTGAGAACGATGACTGGTTAAAATTTTTGGTGGTTTCTTGTTCAGTCCATAGGCCTACATCATGTGGCAAACCGGTGAGCATGTGGCTCTATTAGTATAGGAGATACCTGAAAACATATCACACTTTTCATCATAGTGCTTTTACCAATGCATAAAATGCATGGAGAAGTCAATTCGAATGACTGGTCCTCAGTGTTGTGAGAACAATGACTGGTTAAAATTTTTGGTGGTTTCTTGTTCAGTCCATAGGCCTACATCATGTGGCAAACCGGTGAGCATGTGGCTCTATTAGTATAGGAGATACCTGAAAACATATCACACTTTTCATCATAGTGCTTTTACCAATGCATAAAATGCATGGAGAAGTCATTTCGAATGACTGGTCCTCAGTGTTGTGAGAACGATGACTGGTTAAAATTTTTGGTGGTTTCTTGTTCAGTCCATAGGCCTACATCACGTGGCAAACCGGTGAGCATGTGGCTCTATTAGTATAGGAGATACCTGAAAACATATCACACTTTTCATCATAGTGCTTTTACCAATGCATAAAATGCATGGAGAAGTCATTTCGAATGACTGGTCCTCAGTGTTGTGAGAACGATGACTGGTTAAAATTTTTGGTGGTTTCTTGTTCAGTCCATAGGCCTACATCATGTGGCAAACCGGTGAGCATGTGGCTCTATTAGTATAGGAGATACCTGAAAACATATCACACTTTTCATCATAGTGCTTTTACCAATGCATAAAATGCATGGAGAAGTCATTTCGAATGACTGGTCCTCAGTGTTGTGAGAACGATGACTGGTTAAAATTTTTGGTGGTTTCTTGTTCAGTCCATAGGCCTACATCATGTGGCAAACCGGTGAGCATGTGGCTCTATTAGTATAGGAGATACCTGAAAACATATCACACTTTTCATCATAGTGCTTTTACCAATGCATAAAATGCATGGAGAAGTCATTTCGAATGACTGGTCCTCAGTGTTGTGAGAACGATGACTGGTTAAAATTTTTGGTGGTTTCTTGTTCAGTCCATAGGCCTACATCATGTGGCAAACCGGTGAGCATGTGGCTCTATTAGTATAGGAGATACCTGAAAACATATCACACTTTTCATCATAGTGCTTTTACCAATGCATAAAATGCATGGAGAAGTCAATTCGAATGACTGGTCCTCAGTGTTGTGAGAACGATGACTGGTTAAAATTTTTGGTGGTTTCTTGTTCAGTCCATAGGCCTACATCATGTGGCAAACCGGTGAGCATGTGGCTCTATTAGTATAGGAGATACCTGAAAACATATCACACTTTTCATCATAGTGCTTTTACCAATGCATAAAATGCATGGAGAAGTCATTTCGAATGACTGGTCCTCAGTGTTGTGAGAACGATGACTGGTTAAAATTTTTGGTGGTTTCTTGTTCAGTCCATAGGCCTACATCATGTGGCAAACCAGTGAGCATGTGGCTCTATTAGTATAGGAGATACCTGAAAACATATCACACTTTTCATCATAGTGCTTTTACCAATGCATAAAATGCATGGAGAAGTCATTTCGAATGACTGGTCCTCAGTGTTGTGAGAACGATGACTGGTTAAAATTTTTGGTGGTTTCTTGTTCAGTCCATAGGCCTACATCACGTGGCAAACCGGTGAGCATGTGGCTCTATTAGTATAGGAGATACCTGAAAACATATCACACTTTTCATCATAGTGCTTTTACCAATGCATAAAATGCATGGAGAAGTCATTTCGAATGACTGGTCCTCAGTGTTGTGAGAACGATGACTGGTTAAAATTTTTGGTGGTTTCTTGTTCAGTCCATAGGCCTACATCATGTGGCAAACCGGTGAGCATGTGGCTCTATTAGTATAGGAGATACCTGAAAACATATCACACTTTTCATCATAGTGCTTTTACCAATGCATAAAATGCATGGAGAAGTCATTTCGAATGACTGGTCCTCAGTGTTGTGAGAACGATGACTGGTTAAAATTTTTGGTGGTTTCTTGTTCAGTCCATAGGCCTACATCATGTGGCAAACCGGTGAGCATGTGGCTCTATTAGTATAGGAGATACCTGAAAACATATCACACTTTTCATCATAGTGCTTTTACCAATGCATAAAATGCATGGAGAAGTCATATCGAATGACTGGTCCTCAGTGTTGTGAGAACGATGACTGGTTAAAATTTTTGGTGGTTTCTTGTTCAGTCCATAGGCCTACATCATGTGGCAAACCGGTGAGCATGTGGCTCTATTAGTATAGGAGATACCTGAAAACATATCACACTTTTCATCATAGTGCTTTTACCAATGCATTAAATGCATGGAGAAGTCATTTCGAATGACTGGTCCTCAGTGTTGTGAGAACGATGACTGGTTAAAATTTTTGGTGGTTTCTTGTTCAGTCCATAGGCCTACATCATGTGGCAAACCGGTGAGCATGTGGCTCTATTAGTATAGGAGATACCTGAAAACATATCACACTTTTCATCATAGTGCTTTTACCAATGCATAAAATGCATGGAGAAGTCATTTCGAATGACTGGTCCTCAGTGTTGTGAGAACGATGACTGGTTAAAATTTTTGGTGGTTTCTTGTTCAGTCCATAGGCCTACATCATGTGGCAAACCGGTGAGCATGTGGCTCTAATAGTATAGGAGATACCTGAAAACATATCACACTTTTCATCATAGTGCTTTTACCAATGCATAAAATGCATGGAGAAGTCATTTCGAATGACTGGTCCTCAGTGTTGTGAGAACGATGACTGGTTAAAATTTTTGGTGGTTTCTTGTTCAGTCCATAGGCCTACATCATGTGGCAAACCGGTGAGCATGTGGCTCTATTAGTATAGGAGATACCTGAAAACATATCACACTTTTCATCATAGTGCTTTTACCAATGCATAAAATGCATGGAGAAGTCATTTCGAATGACTGGTCCTCAGTGTTGTGAGAACGATGACTGGTTAAAATTTTTGGTGGTTTCTTGTTCAGTCCATAGGCCTACATCATGTGGCAAACCGGTGAGCATGTGGCTCTATTAGTATAGGAGATACCTGAAAACATATCACACTTTTCATCATAGTGCTTTTACCAATGCATAAAATGCATGGAGAAGTCAATTCGAATGACTGGTCCTCAGTGTTGTGAGAACGATGACTGGTTAAAATTTTTGGTGGTTTCTTGTTCAGTCCATAGGCCTACATCATGTGGCAAACCGGTGAGCATGTGGCTCTATTAGTATAGGAGATACCTGAAAACATATCACACTTTTCATCATAGTGCTTTTACCAATGCATAAAATGCATGGAGAAGTCATTTCGAATGACTGGTCCTCAGTGTTGTGAGAACGATGACTGGTTAAAATTTTTGGTGGTTTCTTGTTCAGTCCATAGGCCTACATCATGTGGCAAACCAGTGAGCATGTGGCTCTATTAGTATAGGAGATACCTGAAAACATATCACACTTTTCATCATAGTGCTTTTACCAATGCATAAAATGCATGGAGAAGTCATTTCGAATGACTGGTCCTCAGTGTTGTGAGAACGATGACTGGTTAAAATTTTTGGTGGTTTCTTGTTCAGTCCATAGGCCTACATCACGTGGCAAACCGGTGAGCATGTGGCTCTATTAGTATAGGAGATACCTGAAAACATATCACACTTTTCATCATAGTGCTTTTACCAATGCATAAAATGCATGGAGAAGTCATTTCGAATGACTGGTCCTCAGTGTTGTGAGAACGATGACTGGTTAAAATTTTTGGTGGTTTCTTGTTCAGTCCATAGGCCTACATCATGTGGCAAACCGGTGAGCATGTGGCTCTATTAGTATAGGAGATACCTGAAAACATATCACACTTTTCATCATAGTGCTTTTACCAATGCATAAAATGCATGGAGAAGTCATATCGAATGACTGGTCCTCAGTAGAGTTGAGCGACCTTGACCTTTTTAGAGTCGAGCCGGGTTTTGCGAAACCCGACTATGTCCAAAGTCGGGTCGAGTGAAATCGGCCGATTATGACGTAAAGTCGGGATCGACCGAAACACGAAACCCAATGCAAGTCAATGGGGCAGCATAGTCGGCAGTGAGTGGGGGCCAGGAAAACACCTAGAGTGGCCATTTTAATGTCAAAACCATCCATTCTTCTTAATGAAGCTTGTCAAGCGTAATTTACCTTATAATAATTGGAAGGCATTTGAAATTGGGGGTCATTTGGCTAAAGTTGTGGGGGGTAGGGCTGGTTCAAGTAATTAGTGGGCCCAGGAAATCTGGACCACGTCACGGCAGTGGAGCAGGGAGAGGTAAGTATTTCAACTTTGCAAGTGCTGTGAACCTGAGCAAGCAGGGGGGGCCCACTCGTTGGCATTGGCACTGGCACAGGGCCCCTCAAAGTACAGCGGTGTGTTTGCACGGCGGGGGCGCCTCCCACCGGCAGCAACACTTTTGCGTACTATGAGAGGCCCTGTGCCAGTGACGTCGCCAACTAGTATTCCTCCCCCCACCTGATGAAGGAACCTGCACTTTCATCTGCACCTTCCTCTTTGTCCCCGTGTAAGGTGGTATGGTATGCGGGAAGAGCAACCTGACTTTCAGCAGGGTCACAATGTTGTTGTGTAGCGTGCACGGGGAATGTTGCGTTATGGGTCAATGTACCAGCAGACTCATCTATCACTGGCTGGGCAATGGGCACGATGAAGTGGAAACACAGATATAGGCCCAAAGAAGAAAGTGGGCTAAATGCAGTTCAAAATTGGTAACACAGGAATAACCAGGGGGCATTGCAGTGGAGGACAACTGGAATGAGAGGCTGACACAGAGAGTAGGGCCAAATCAGTAAGTAGTCGAAATGCAGTTCAAAATTGGCAACCGTAGTAAACAGGCGGCACAGCTTTGTTCAGTGGAGGAGAACAGCAAGGAGTGGCAGACACCGATAGTAGGCCCCAAACCAACTAGTACGCCAAATGCAGTTGTTCCATTTAACCACAATTTAATGAGAGCCTGAAGATAGAAGCTCAGGAAAGGCAACCTGGGGAACACCTTGGAGTGTAACACACCATCTCTCTCCACCCCATACCCATTTTGTATGGCCTAATGCAGTGTACTTTTCTACAACTACTAAACGAGAGTCGGAAGACCGAAGCAATGGCAAGGAAACCTGGGGAACACCTTAGAGTGTAACACACCCTCTCTCTACACCCCATACCCAATTTGAAGGCCTAATGCAGTGTAGTTTCCAAGAACTACTAAACGAGAGCCGGAAGATCGAAGCTCAGGAAAGGCAACCTGGGGAACACCTTGGAGTGTAACACACCCTCTCGCTACACCCCATACCCAATTTGAAGGCCTAATGCAGCGTAGTTTCCAACAACTACTAAACGAGAGCCGGAAGATCGAAGCTCAGGAAAGGCAACCTGGGGAACACCTTGGAGTGTAACAAACCCTCTCTCTACACCCCATACCCAATTTGTAGGCCTAATGCAGCGTAGTTTCCGACAACTACTAAACGAGAGCATGAAGATCGAAGCTCAGGAAAGGCAACCTGGGGAACACCTTGGAGTGTAACACACCCTCTCTCTACACCCCATACCCAATTTGTAGGCCTAATGCAGCGTAGTTTCCGACAACTACTAAACGAGAGCCGGAATATCGAAGCTCAGGAAAGGCAACCTGGGGAACACCTTGGAGTGTAACACACCCTCTCTCTACGCCCCATACCCAATTTGTAGGCCTAATGCAGCGTAGTTTCCGACAACTACTAAACGAGAGCCGGAATATCGAAGCTCAGGAAAGGCAACCTGGGGAACACCTTGGAGTGTAACACACCCTCTCTCTACACCCCATACCCAATTTGAAGGCCTAATGCAGTGTAGTTTCCAAGAACTACTAAACGAGAGCCGGAAGATCGAAGCTCAGGAAAGGCAACCTGGGGAACACCTTGGAGTGTAACACACCCTCTCGCTACACCCCATACCCAATTTGAAGGCCTAATGCAGCGTAGTTTCCAACAACTACTAAACGAGAGCCGGAAGATCGAAGCTCAGGAAAGGCAACCTGGGGAACACCTTGGAGTGGAACACACCATCTCTCTACACCCCATACCCAATTTGAAGGCCTAATGCAGAGTAGTTTCCAAGAACTACTAAACGAGAGCCGGAAGATCGAAGCTCAGGAAAGGCAACCTGGGGAACACCTTGGAGTGTAACACAACGTCTCTCTACACAACGGAAGGGCTGATTCTTAGGAAGGAAGGCTGTTGGAAATAAGCATTGCGCGTCCGAGGGTGATTATATTCTTATTAGGTATATACTCACCCTCGGACGCGCCCTGCTTCTTTATTTGGAATGAATGTTTATTTGCAATGTGGTGTTGACTTTCTCTATTATTTTGGTAATTAATGATTTTATTATTTTCATTATTTTGCATCTTCTCGGCAATAATATAAAGAAGACGCGACAGGACAACACTCGGTGGATGCCATATGTGTGTTTTCAATTTAAAAAAACTTTCAGTTAACTACTTGCAGGAGAAAGTAATTGTAGCTGGTGGCCATTTTTAGTACTGTACCAGATTAGAGTTGTGTGTTTGTTTTTAATGTTAAAATGTCTGCATTTGATATCTCACCAGTATTTTCTTTTTTATAAGCAAAATACTTATTTTTATATTTTCTGATGTTGGTTCCAGGGGTACACGGCCAGCAGTGCCCTGGTCAGTGTAGTAGTAGTTGAAAGAATGGACCGCAGACAGGCATCGAAGGCCTAAAATAATAACACATGGCTGTAGGCAATTTTAAATTGGTTCCAGGGGTACACGGACAGCAGTGGTGTGGTCAGTGGAGGCCTAGTGGAAGGAGTGACCGCAGACAGGCATCGAAGGCCTAAAATAATAACACATGGCTGTAGGCAATTTTAAATTGGTTCCAGGGGTACACGGGCAGCAGTGACCTGGTCAGTGTAGTAGTAGTTGAAAGAATGGACCGCAGACAGGCATCGAAGGCCTAAAATAAAAAAATTGGGCTGGCTGTAGGCAATTTTAAATTGGTTCCAGGGGTACACGGGCAGCAGTGGTGTGGTCAGTGGAGGCCTAGTGGAAGGAGTGACCGCAGACAGGCATCGAAGGCCTAAAATAATAACACATGGCTGTAGGCAATTTTAAATTGGTTCCAGGGGTACACGGGCAGCAGTGACCTGGTCAGTGTAGTAGTAGTTGAAAAAATGGACCGCAGACAGGCATCGAATGCCTAAAATAATAACACATGGCTGTAGGCAATTTTAAATTGGTTACAGGGGTACACGGACAGCAGTGACCTGGTCAGTGTAGTAGTAGTTGAAAGAATGGACCGCAGACAGGCATCGAAGGCCTAAAATAAAAAAATTGGGCTGGCTGTAGGCAATTTTAAATTGGTTCCAGGGGTACACGGACAGCAGTGGTGTGGTCAGTGGAGGCCTAGTGGAAGGAGTGACCGCAGACAGGCATCGAAGGCCTAAAATAATAACACATGGCTGTAGGCAATTTTAAATTGGTTCCAGGGGTACACGGACAGCAGTGGTGTGGTCAGTGGAGGCCTAGTGGAAGGAGTGACCGCAGACAGGCATCGAAGGCCTAAAATAATAACACATGGCTGTAGGCAATTTTAAATTGGTTCCAGGGGTACACGGACAGCAGTGACCTGGTCAGTGTAGTAGTAGTTGAAAGAATGGACCGCAGACAGGCATCGAAGGCCTAAAATAAAAAAATTGGGCTGGCTGTAGGCAATTTTAAATTGGTTCCAGGGGTACACGGGCAGCAGTGGTGTGGTCAGTGGAGGCCTAGTGGAAGGAGTGACCGCAGACAGGCATCGAAGGCCTAAAATAATAACACATGGCTGTAGGCAATTTTAAATTGGTTCCAGGGGTACACGGGCAGCAGTGACCTGGTCAGTGTAGTAGTAGTTGAAAAAATGGACCGCAGACAGGCATCGAATGCCTAAAATAATAACACATGGCTGTAGGCAATTTTAAATTGGTTACAGGGGTACACGGACAGCAGTGACCTGGTCAGTGTAGTAGTAGTTGAAAGAATGGACCGCAGACAGGCATCGAAGGCCTAAAATAAAAAAATTGGGCTGGCTGTAGGCAATTTTAAATTGGTTCCAGGGGTACACGGACAGCAGTGGTGTGGTCAGTGGAGGCCTAGTGGAAGGAGTGACCGCAGACAGGCATCGAAGGCCTAAAATAATAACACATGGCTGTAGGCAATTTTAAATTGGTTCCAGGGGTACACGGACAGCAGTGACCTGGTCAGTGTAGTAGTAGTTGAAAGAATGGACCGCAGACAGGCATCGAAGGCCTAAAATAAAAAAATTGGGCTGGCTGTAGGCAATTTTAAATTGGTTCCAGGGGTACACGGGCAGCAGTGACCTGGTCAGTGTAGTAGTAGTTGAAAGAATGGACCGCAGACAGGCTTAGAAGGCCTAACATAACAAACTTGGGCTGGCTGTAGGCACTTTTAAATTGGTTCCAGGGGTACACGGGCAGCAGTGGTCTGGTCAGTGGAAGTCTAGTGGAAGGAGTGACCGCAGACAGGCTTCCAAGGCCTAACATAACAAACTTGGGCTGGCTGTAGGCACTTTTAAATTGGTTCCAGGGGTACACGGGCAGCAGTGGTCTGGTCAGTGGAAGTCTAGTGGAAGGAGTGACCGCAGACAGGCTTCCAAGGCCTAACATAACAAACTTGGGCTGGCTGTAGGCACTTTTAAATTGGTTCCAGGGGTACACGGGCAGCAGTGGTCTGGTCAGTGGAAGTCTAGTGGAAGGAGTGACCGCAGACAGGCTTCCAAGGCCTAACATAACAAACTTGGGCTGGCTGTAGGCACTTTTAAATTGGTTCCAGGGGTACACGGGCAGCAGTGGTCTGGTCAGTGGAAGTCTAGTGGAAGGAGTGACCGCAGACAGGCTTCCAAGGCCTAACATAACAAACTTGGGCTGGCTGTAGGCACTTTTAAATTGGTTCCAGGGGTACACGGGCAGCAGTGGTCTGGTCAGTGGAAGTCTAGTGGAAGGAGTGACCGCAGACAGGCTTCGAAGGCCTAACATAACAAAATTGGGCTGGCTGTAGGCACTTTAAATTGGTTCCAGGGGTACATGGGCAGCAGTGTATGGTCAGTGGAAGTCTAGTGGAAGGAGTGACGGCAGACAGTCTTCGAAGGCCTAACATAACAAAATTGGGCTGACTGTAGGCACTTTTAAATTGGTTCCAGGGTAACACGGCCAGCAGTGGCCTGGTCAGTGTAGTAGTTGTAGAAAGAAGGGACCGCAGACAGGCTTCGAAGGCCTAACATAACAAAAATGTCAAAACAATGGTATTGTCAGTGCCAGGCATTGAAGGATGTCAGCGGCTAGACTACACATTGGTGAAGCTGTGAGAGATAATTTTGCTAGTGGTAGAGCACTGTTTGAGCTGGGGGGGGAACTGTCTTGTGGCCGGCGGTACAGGCACAGGGCCCCTCATATTACAACGGTGTGTCTGACGTTGGGTGCGCACCACCACCGCCAGAGACACTTTATTGTACTATGAGGGACCCAGTGGCAGTGCCGTCGACCAAAAGCGGCCACACCCACCTCTTCAGACAAACAGCACTCTCAAGGGTCCAAGCGCAAAGTGGCGATAGCACGGCCCCGTGTGGGGAGTTTGGCCATTTCGTGAGGTGGAAACATGTCGTATGCTGGACAATCAGGTGAAGAAAATTACGAGATTGGAAAAGTCATTCAGAATAGTCCACAGGCAAGACCTTTTCATAGGAAAGCTAGGTGTCAGCCGGGCAGGGTGGGGCAAAAGATTTTGAAATCCAGTTGTGGTTCATTTTAATGAAGGTTAGATCATCTACATTTTGGGTAGCCAGACGAGTCCTTTTTTCTGTTAGTATTGAACCTGCAGCACTGAATACTCTTTCTGATAGGACACTAGCTGCCGGGCAAGCAAGCTCCTGCAATGCATATTCTGCCAATTCTGGCCAGGTGTCTAATTTGGATGCCCAGTAATCAAATGGGAATGACGGTTGAGGGAGAACGTCGATAAGGGATGAAAAATAGTTTGTAACCATACTGGACAAATGTTGTCTCCTGTCACTTTGAATTGATGCTGCAGTACCTGTCCTGTCTGCGGTCATAGAAAAATCACTCCACAACCTGGTCAGAAAACCCCTCTGTCCAACGCCACTTCTGATTTCTGCCCCTCTAACACCTCTGGTCTGCTGGCCTCTGGAGCTCGTGTGAGAACGATCACGGGCGCTGTGTGCAGGGAATGCCAGAAGCAAACGGTCAACAAGAGTTGATTGTTTTGTTGCTAATATTAGTTCCAAGTTCTCATGTGGCATAATATTTTGCAATTTGCCTTTATAGCGAGGATCAAGGAGGCAGGCCAACCAGTAATCGTCATCGTTCATCATTTTTGTAATGCGTGTGTCCCTTTTGAGGATACGCAAGGCATAATCCGCCATGTGGGCCAAAGTTCCCGTTGTCAAATCTGCGGTTGTGCTTGGTTGAGGGGCAGTTGCAGGCAAATCTACGTCACTTGTGTCCCTCAAAAAACCAGAACCCGGCCTTGCCACGCCACCAATTTCCCGTGCCCCCGGGAAAGCTTCCTCATTAAAAATATACTCATCCCCATCATCCTCCTCATCCTCCACCTCCTCTTCGCCCGGTACCTCGTCATGTACACTGCCCTGACCAGACAATCGCTGACTGTCATCAAGGCTTTCCTCTTCCTCTGGTGCAGACGCCTGATCCTTTATGTGCGTCAAACTTTGCATCAGCAGACGCATTAGGGGGATGCTCATGCTTATTATGGCGTTGTCTGCACTAACCAGCCGTGTGCATTCCTCAAAACACTGAAGGACTTGACACATGTCTTGAATCTTCGACCACTGCACACCTGACAACTCCATGTCTGCCATCCTACTGCCTGCCCGTGTATGTGTATCCTCCCACAAAAACATAACAGCCCGCCTCTGTTCGCACAGTCTCTGAAGCATGTGCAGTGTTGAGTTCCACCTTGTTGCAACGTCTATGATTAGGCGATGCTGGGGAAGGTTCAAAGAACGCTGATAGGTCTGCATACGGCTGGAGTGTACAGGCGAACGGCGGATATGTGCGCAAAGTCCACGCACTTTGAGGAGCAGGTCGGATAACCCCGGATAACTTTTCAGGAAGCACTGCACCACCAGGTTTAAGGTGTGAGCCAGGCAAGGAATGTGTTTCAGTTGGGAAAGGGAGATGGCAGCCATGAAATTCCTTCCGTTATCACTCACTACCTTGCCTGCCTCAAGATCTACAGTGCCCAGCCACGACTGCGTTTCTTGCTGCAAGAACTCGGACAGAACTTCCGCGGTGTGTCTATTGTCGCCCAAACACTTCATAGCCAATACAGCCTGCTGACGTATGCCAGTAGCTGCCCCATAATGGGAGACCTGGTGTGCAACAGTGGCAGGTGCGGATGGAGTGTTTGTGCGACTGCGGTCTGTGGACGAGCTCTTGCTTCTGCAGGAGGACGAGGAGGAGGAGGAGGAGGGGGTGCGAACGGCTACAGACAACTGTTTACTAGACCGTGGGCTAGGCAGAACTGTCCCAAACTTGCTGTCCCCTGTGGACCCTGAATCCACCACATTTACCCAGTGTGCCGTGATGGACACGTAACGTCCCTGGCCATGCCTACTGGTCCATGCATCTGTTGTCAGGTGCACCTTTGTGCTCACAGATTGCCTGAGTGCATGGACGATGCGCTCTTTAACATGCTGGTGGAGGGCTGGGATGGCTTTTCTGGAAAAAAAGTGTCGACTGGGTAGCTCGTAGCGTGGTACAGCGTAGTCCATCAGGTCTTTGAAAGCTTCGCTTTCAACTAACCGGTAGGGCATCATCTCTAACGAGATTAGTCTAGCTATGTGGGCGTTCAAACCCTGTGTACGCGGATGCGAGGCTAAGTATTTCCTTTTTCTAACCATAGTCTCATGTAGGGTGAGCTGGACTGGAGAGCTGGAGATCGTGGAACTAGCGGGGGTGCCGGTGGACATGGCAGACTGAGAGACGGTGGGAGATGGTATTGTTGCCGCCGGTGCCCTAGATGCAGTGTTTCCTACTACGAAACTGGTGATTCCCTGACCCTGACTGCTTTGGCCTGGCAAAGATACCTGCACAGATACAGCAGGTGGTGCGCTAAATGGTGGTCCTACACTGCCGGAAGGGATGTTGCGTTGATGACTAGCTTCATTGGCCGAGGGTGCAACAACCTTAAGGGACGTTTGGTAGTTAGTCCAAGCTTTCAAATGCATGGTGGTTAAATGTCTATGCATGCAACTAGTATTGAGACTTTTCAGATTCTGACCTCTGCTTAAGGAAGTAGAACATTTTTGACAGATGACTTTGCGCTGATCAATTGGATGTTGTTTAAAAAAATGCCAGACTGCACTCTTTCTAGCATCGGATACCTTTTCAGGCATTGCAGACTGAGCTTTAACCGGATGGCCACGCTGTCCTCCACCAGGTTTTGGCTTTGCCACGCGTTTTGGGCAAGATACGGGCCCGGCAGATGGAACCTGTGGCGATGTTGATGCCTGCTGCGGCCCCTCCTCCTCCTCTGCTTCAGAACTGCTGCCGCCTGCACCCTGTTCCCCCAATGGCTGCCAATCGGGGTCAAGAACTGGGTCATCTAATAACTCTTCTTGTACCTCCTGCGCAACTTCGTCTGTGTCACCGTGTCGTTCGGTGGTATAGCGTTCGTGATGGGGCAACATAGTCTCATCAGGGTCTGATTCTTGATCAGCACCCTGCGAGGGCAATGTTGTGGTCTGAGTCAAAGGACCAGCATAGTAGTCTGGCTGTGGCTGTGCGTCAGTGCACTCCATGTCAGATTCAATTTGTAATGGGCATGGACTGTTAACTGCTTCACTTTCTAAGCCAGGGACGGTATGTGTAAAGAGCTCCATGGAGTAACCCGTTGTGTCGCCTGCTGCATTCTTCTCTGTTGTTGTTTTTGCTGAAGAGGACAAGGAAGTGACTTGTCCCTGACCGTGAACATCCACTAACGACGCGCTGCTTTTACTTTTACCAGTTTCACGAGATGAGGCAAAAGAGCTAGAGGCTGAGTCAGCAAGATAAGCCAAAACTTGCTCTTGCTGCTCCGGCTTTAAAAGCGGTTTTCCTAATCCCAGAAAAGGGAGCGTTCGAGGCCTTGTGTAGCCGGACGACGAACCTGGCTCCACAGCTCCAGACTTAGGTGCAATATTTTTTCCCCCACGACCACCTGATGCTCCACCACTACCACTACCCTCATTACCAGCTGACAATGAACGCCCCCGGCCACGACCTCTTCCACTAGACTTCCTCATTGTTTTAAAAACGTAACCAAACTAACGTTATTTGTTGCAGTCACACAACTTACACGGTGAGCTATAACTTCAGAATGATTTAGCTACCCCTTTACAGGTTGGTGAGACCACAGCGAAAATCAGGCCCAATGTTACACACTCTTTTTTTGGTGGCTGCAAATTAGAGAGATGCCCCACACGCAGGACTGTCACTGAAGCACAAATGTTAATATTAATGTCACACTATTATTTTTTTTTTATTTTTATTTTTTTCAGGAACACTTTAGAAACCCCCCAAAAAAAAAAAAATAGATTTTTGCAGGGAGAATTTAGAAAACAAATGTAACAAACTATATGCTTTCTATGGGCCACTGAGTGAGAGATGACGCACACAGGAATCAGGAGTGGCACACAAGCCCAGAGGCCAATATTTTTCTACCAATGATTGATGGAGTTATTTTCTCTGGTAGATTTTGGAACCCAAATCAAGGAAAAAAAATATAGGCTTTCTATGGACCACAATTGGAGAGAGAGAGAGAGAGAGAGAGAGAGAGAGAGATGGCACACCCAGGAGTCAAGACTGGCACACAAGCAGAAAGGCCAATATTAATCTCCCACTGTTTTTTTGGTTGTTTTTTTTTTTTTTTTTTCAGGGAGACTTTAGAAATAAAAATAATAAAAAAAATATGATTTTATCAGGAAGAATTTAGAAACCAAATAAAATAAAATGATTTTTTCAGGGAGAATTTAGAAAACAAATAAAACCAAAAATATGCGTTCTATGGCCCACTGACTGAGAGAGAGAGAGAGATGGAACGCTTAGTACTGGCACACAAGCCCAAAGGGCAATATTAATCTCCCTTTTTTTTTCCAGGGAGAATTTCTGAAACCCAAAAAAAAAATAAAATAGGCTTTCTATGGCCCACTATTTGTGAGAGAGATGGGACGCTCAGGACTGGCACAGATGGCACGCTCAGGACTGGCACAGAAGCCCAGAGGCCAATATTAATCTCCCTTTTTTTCTGGGAGAATTTATAAAACCAAAAAAATATTTAAATAGGCTTTCTATGGCCCACTATTTGTGAGAGAGATGGCACGCTCAGGACTGGCACAGATGGCACGCTCACAACTGGCACACAAGCCCAGAGGCCAATATTAATCTCCCTTTTTTCAGGGAGAATTTCTAAAACCCAAAAAAAAAATAAAATAGGCTTTCTATGGCCCACTATTTGTGAGAGAGATGGGACGCTCAGGACTGGCACAGATGGCACGCTCAGGACTGGCACAGAAGCCCAGAGGCCAATATTAATCTCCCTTTTTTTCTGGGAGAATTTATAAAACCAAAAAAATATTTAAATAGGCTTTCTATGGCCCACTATTTGTGAGAGAGATGGCACGCTCAGGACTGGCACAGATGGCACGCTCACAACTGGCACACAAGCCCAGAGGCCAATATTAATCTCCCTTTTTTCAGGGAAAATTGATAAAACAAAAAAAAAAATTAAATAGGCTTTCTATGGCCCACTATTTGTGAGAGAGATGGCACGCTCAGGGCTGGCTGGCACAGATGGCACGCTCAGGACTGGCACACAAGCCCAGAGGCCAATATTAATCTCCCTTTTTTTCTGGGAGAATTTATAAAACCAAAAAAATATTTAAATAGGCTTTCTATGGCCCACTATTTGTGAGAGAGATGGCACGCTCAGGACTGGCACAGATGGCACGCTCACAACTGGCACACAAGCCCAGAGGCCAATATTAATCTCCCTTTTTTCAGGGAAAATTGATAAAACAAAAGAAAAAATTAAATAGGCTTTCTATGGCCCACTATTTGTGAGAGAGATGGCACGCTCAGGGCTGGCTGGCACAGATGGCACGCTCAGGACTGGCACACAAGCCCAGAGGCCAATATTAATCTCCCTTTTTTTCTGGGAGAATTTATAAAACCAAAAAAATATTTAAATAGGCTTTCTATGGCCCACTATTTGTGAGAGAGATGGCACGCTCAGGACTGGCACAGATGGCACGCTCACAACTGGCACACAAGCCCAGAGGCCAATATTAATCTCCCTTTTTTCAGGGAAAATTTATAAAACAAAAAAAAAAATTAAATAGGCTTTCTATGGCCCACTATTTGTGAGAGAGATGGCACGCTCAGGGCTGGCACAGATGGCACGCTCAGGACTGGCACACAAGCCCAGAGGCCAATATTAATCTCCCTTTTTTTCAGGGAGAATTTATAAAACCAAAAAAAAAAATAAATAGGCTTTCTATGGCCCACTATTTGTGAGAGAGATGGCACACTCAGGACTGGCACACAAGCCCAAAGGCCAATATTAATCTCCCACTGTATTTTTATCAGGGAGAATTTATACACCCCACAAAAAAAATACAGAAAAATGAAAAGGCTTTCTATGGCCCACTATGTGAGAGAGATGGCACACACAGGGATGGCACTCTAGCAGAAATGCCAAATTGCCAATCTTAATCTCCCACCAAAAAAAAAAAAAAAAAAAAAACAGGGAATGTCCTACAATTACTATCTCCCTGCCTGCAGTAATCTCAGCCAGGTATGGCAGGCAGCTACTATCTCCCTGCCTGCAGTAATCTCAGCCAGGTATGGCAGGCAGCAATAAGGAGTGGACTGATGCACAAATGAAATAAAAAGTGTGGACAAACAAAAAAGATAGCTGTGCAGAAAGGAAGGAACAAGAGGATTTGTGCTTTGAAAAAAGCAGTTGGTTTGCACAGCGGCGTACACACAGCAATGCAGCTATCAGGGAGCCTTCTAGGGCAGCCCAATGAGCTACAGCGCTGAGGGGAAAAAAAAAAAAAAAAAACTTCCACTGTCCCTGCACACCGAGGGTGGTGTTGGACAGTGCAAATCGCTGCAGCACAAGCGGTTTTGTGGTTAATGGACCCTGCCTAACGCTATCCCTGCTTCTGACAAAGCGGCAGCAACCTCTCCCTAAGCTCAGATCAGCAGCAGTAAGATGGCGGTCGGCGGGAACGCCTCTTTATAGCCCCTGTGACGTCGCAGACAGCAAGCCAATCACTGCAATGCCCTTCTCTAAGATGGTGGGGACCAGGACCTATGTCATCACGCTGCCCACACTCTGCGTTTACCTTCATTGGCTGAGAAATGGCGCTTTTCGCGTCATTGAAACGCGACTTTGGCGCGAAAGTCGCGTACCGCATGGCCGACCCCGCACAGGGGTCGGATCGGGTTTCATGAAACCCCGACTTAGCCAAAAGTCGGCGACTTTTGAAAATGTTCGACCCGTTTCGCTCAACCCTAGTCCTCAGTGTTGTGAGAACGATGACTGGTTAAAATTTTTGGTGGTTTCTTGTTCAGTCCATAGGCCTACATCATGTGGCAAACCGGTGAGCATGTGGCTCTATTAGTATAGGAGATACCTGAAAACATATCACACTTTTCATCATAGTGCTTTTACCAATGCATTAAATGCATGGAGAAGTCATTTCGAATGACTGGTCCTCAGTGTTGTGAGAACGATGACTGGTTAAAATTTTTGGTGGTTTCTTGTTCAGTCCATAGGCCTACATCATGTGGCAAACCGGTGAGCATGTGGCTCTATTAGTATAGGAGATACCTGAAAACATATCACACTTTTCATCATAGTGCTTTTACCAATGCATAAAATGCATGGAGAAGTCATTTCGAATGACTGGTCCTCAGTGTTGTGAGAACGATGACTGGTTAAAATTTTTGGTGGTTTCTTGTTCAGTCCATAGGCCTACATCATGTGGCAAACCGGTGAGCATGTGGCTCTAATAGTATAGGAGATACCTGAAAACATATCACACTTTTCATCATAGTGCTTTTACCAATGCATAAAATGCATGGAGAAGTCATTTCGAATGACTGGTCCTCAGTGTTGTGAGAACGATGACTGGTTAAAATTTTTGGTGGTTTCTTGTTCAGTCCATAGGCCTACATCATGTGGCAAACCGGTGAGCATGTGGCTCTATTAGTATAGGAGATACCTGAAAACATATCACACTTTTCATCATAGTGCTTTTACCAATGCATAAAATGCATGGAGAAGTCATTTCGAATGACTGGTCCTCAGTGTTGTGAGAACGATGACTGGTTAAAATTTTTGGTGGTTTCTTGTTCAGTCCATAGGCCTACATCATGTGGCAAACCGGTGAGCATGTGGCTCTATTAGTATAGGAGATACCTGAAAACATATCACACTTTTCATCATAGTGCTTTTACCAATGCATAAAATGCATGGAGAAGTCATTTCGAATGACTGGTCCTCAGTGTTGTGAGAACGATGACTGGTTAAAATTTTTGGTGGTTTCTTGTTCAGTCCATAGGCCTACATCATGTGGCAAACCGGTGAGCATGTGGCTCTATTAGTATAGGAGATACCTGAAAACATATCACACTTTTCATCATAGAGCTTTTACCAATGCATAAAATGCATGGAGAAGTCATTTCGAATGACTGGTCCTCAGTGTTGTGAGAACGATGACTGGTTAAAATTTTTGGTGGTTTCTTGTTCAGTCCATAGGCCTACATCATGTGGCAAACCGGTGAGCATGTGGCTCTATTAGTATAGGAGATACCTGAAAACATATCACACTTTTCATCATAGTGCTTTTACCAATGCATAAAATGCATGGAGAAGTCATTTCGAATGACTGGTCCTCAGTGTTGTGACAACGATGACTGGTTAAAATTTTTGGTGGTTTCTTGTTCAGTCCATAGGCCTACATCATGTGGCAAACCGGTGAGCATGTGGCTCTATTAGTATAGGAGATACCTGAAAACATATCACACTTTTCATCATAGTGCTTTTACCAATGCATAAAATGCATGGAGAAGTCATTTCGAATGACTGGTCCTCAGTGTTGTGAGAACGATGACTGGTTATAATTTTTGGTGGTTTCTTGTTCAGTCCATAGGCCAACATCATGTGGCAAACCGGTGAGCATATGGCTCTATTAGTATAGGAGATACCTGAAAACATATCACACTTTTCATCATAGTGCTTTTACCAATGCATAAAATGCATGGAGAAGTCATTTCGAATGACTGGTCCTCAGTGTTGTGAGAACGATGATTGGTTAAAATTCTTGGTGGTTTCTTGTTCAGTCCATAGGCCTACATCATGTGGCAAACCGGTGAGCATGTGGCTCTATTAGTATTGGAGATACCTGAAAACATATCACACTTTTCATCATAGTGCTTTTACCAATGCATAAAATGCATGGAGAAGTCATTTCGAATGACTGGTCCTCAGTGTTGTGAGAACGATGACTGGTTAAAATTTTTGGTGGTTTCTTGTTCAGTCCATAGGCCTACATCATGTGGCAAACCGGTGAGCATGTGGCTCTATTAGTATAGGAGATACCTGAAAACATATCACACTTTTCATCATAGTGCTTTTACCAATGCATAAAATGCATGGAGAAGTCATTTCGAATGACTGGTCCTCAGTGTTGTGAGAACGATGACTGGTTAAAATTTTTGGTGGTTTCTTGTTCAGTCCATAGGCCTACATCATGTGGCAAACCGGTGAGCATGTGGCTCTATTAGTATAGGAGATACCTGAAAACATATCACACTTTTCATCATAGTGCTTTTACCAATGCATAAAATGCATTTAGAAGTCATTTCGAATGACTGGTCCTCAGTGTTGTGAGAACGATGACTGGTTAAAATTTTTGGTGGTTTCTTGTTCAGTCCATAGGCCTACATCATGTGGCAAACCGGTGAGCATGTGGCTCTATTAGTATAGGAGATACCTGAAAACATATCACACTTTTCATCATAGTGCTTTTACCAATGCATAAAATGCATGGAGAAGTCATTTCGAATGACTGGTCCTCAGTGTTGTGAGAACGATGACTGGTTAAAATTTTTGGTGGTTTCTTGTTCAGTCCATAGGCCTACATCATGTGGCAAACCGGTGAGCATGTGGCTCTATTAGTATAGGAGATACCTGAAAACATATCACACTTTTCATCATAGTGCTTTTACCAATGCATAAAATGCATTTAGAAGTCATTTCGAATGACTGGTCCTCAGTGTTGTGAGAACGATGACTGGTTAAAATTTTTGGTGGTTTCTTGTTCAGTCCATAGGCCTACATCATGTGGCAAACCGGTGAGCATGTGGCTCTATTAGTATAGGAGATACCTGAAAACATATCACACTTTTCATCTTAGTGCTTTTACCAATGCATAAAATGCATGGAGAAGTCATTTCGAATGACTGGTCCTCAGTGTTGTGAGAACGATGACTGGTTAAAATTTTTGGTGGTTTCTTGTTCAGTCCATAGGCCTACATCATGTGGCAAACCGGTGAGCATGTGGCTCTATTAGTATAGGAGATACCTGAAAACATATCACACTTTTCATCATAGTGCTTTTACCAATGCATAAAATGCATGGAGAAGTCATTTCGAATGACTGGTCCTCAGTGTTGTGAGAACGATGACTGGTTAAAATTTTTGGTGGTTTCTTGTTCAGTCCATAGGCCTACATCATGTGGCAAACCGGTGAGCATGTGGCTCTATTAGTATAGGAGATACCTGAAAACATATCACACTTTTCATCATAGTGCTTTTACCAATGCATAAAATGCATGGAGAAGTCATTTCGAATGACTGGTCCTCAGTGTTGTGAGAACGATGACTGGTTAAAATTTTTGGTGGTTTCTTGTTCAGTCCATAGGCCTACATCATGTGGCAAACCGGTGAGCATGTGGCTCTATTAGTATAGGAGATACCTGAAAACATATCACACTTTTCATCATAGTGCTTTTACCAATGCATAAAATGCATGGAGAAGTCATTTCGAATGACTGGTCCTCAGTGTTGTGAGAACGATGACTGGTTAAAATTTTTGATGGTTTCTTGTTCAGTCCATAGGTCTACATCATGTGGCAAACCGGTGAGCATGTGGCTCTATTAGTATAGGAGATACCTGAAAACATATCACACTTTTCATCATAGTGCTTTTACCAATGCATAAAATGCATGGAGAAGTCATTTCGAATGACTGGTCCTCAGTGTTGTGAGAACGATGACTGGTTAAAATATTTGGTGGTTTCTTGTTCAGTCCATAGGCCTACATCATGTGGCAAACCGGTGAGCATGTGGCTCTATTAGTATAGGAGATACCTGAAAACATATCACACTTTTCATCATAGTGCTTTTACCAATGCATAAAATGCATGGAGAAGTCATTTCGAATGACTGGTCCTCAGTGTTGTGAGAACGATGACTGGTTAAAATTTTTGGTGGTTTCTTGTTCAGTCCATAGGCCTACATCATGTGGCAAACCGGTGAGCATGTGGCTCTATTAGTATAGGAGATACCTGAAAACATATCACACTTTTCATCATAGTGCTTTTACCAATGCATAAAATGCATGGAGAAGTCATTTCGAATGACTGGTCCTCAGTGTTGTGAGAACGATGACTGGTTAAAATTTTTGGTGGTTTCTTGTTCAGTCCATAGGCCTACATCATGTGGCAAACCGGTGAGCATGTGGCTCTATTAGTATAGGAGATACCTGAAAACATATCACACTTTTCATCATAGTGCTTTTACCAATGCATAAAATGCATGGAGAAGTCATTTCGAATGACTGGTCCTCAGTGTTGTGAGAACGATGACTGGTTAAAATTTTTGGTGGTTTCTTGTTCAGTCCATAGGCCTACATCATGTGGCAAACCGGTGAGCATGTGGCTCTATTAGTATAGGAGATACCTGAAAACATATCACACTTTTCATCATAGTGCTTTTACCAATGCATAAAATGCATAGAGAAGTCATTTCGAATGACTGGTCCTCAGTGTTGTGAGAACGATGACTGGTTAAAATTTTTGGTGGTTTCTTGTTCAGTCCATAGGCCTACATCATGTGGCAAACCGGTGAGCATGTGGCTCTATTAGTATAGGAGATACCTGAAAACATATCACACTTTTCATCATAGTGCTTTTACCAATGCATAAAATGCATGGAGAAGTCATTTCGAATGACTGGTCCTCAGTGTTGTGACAACGATGACTGGTTAAAATTTTTGGTGGTTTCTTGTTCAGTCCATAGGCCTACATCATGTGGCAAACCGGTGAGCATGTGGCTCTATTAGTATAGGAGATACCTGAAAACATATCACACTTTTCATCATAGTGCTTTTACCAATGCATAAAATGCATGGAGAAGTCATTTCGAATGACTGGTCCTCAGTGTTGTGACAACGATGACTGGTTAAAATTTTTGGTGGTTTCTTGTTCAGTCCATAGGCCTACATCATGTGGCAAACCGGTGAGCATGTGGCTCTATTAGTATAGGAGATACCTGAAAACATATCACACTTTTCATCATAGTGCTTTTACCAATGCATAAAATGCATGGAGAAGTCATTTCGAATGACTGGTCCTCAGTGTTGTGACAACGATGACTGGTTAAAATTTTTGGTGGTTTCTTGTTCAGTCCATAGGCCTACATCATGTGGCAAACCGGTGAGCATGTGGCTCTATTAGTATAGGAGATACCTGAAAACATATCACACTTTTCATCATAGTGCTTTTACCAATGCATAAAATGCATGGAGAAGTCATTTCGAATGACTGGTCCTCAGTGTTGTGAGAACGATGACTGGTTATAATTTTTGGTGGTTTCTTGTTCAGTCCATAGGCCAACATCATGTGGCAAACCGGTGAGCATATGGCTCTATTAGTATAGGAGATACCTGAAAACATATCACACTTTTCATCATAGTGCTTTTACCAATGCATAAAATGCATGGAGAAGTCATTTCGAATGACTGGTCCTCAGTGTTGTGAGAACGATGATTGGTTAAAATTTTTGGTGGTTTCTTGTTCAGTCCATAGGCCTACATCATGTGGCAAACCGGTGAGCATGTGGCTCTATTAGTATAGGAGATACCTGAAAACATATCACACTTTTCATCATAGTGCTTTTACCAATGCATAAAATGCATGGAGAAGTCATTTCGAATGACTGGTCCTCAGTGTTGTGAGAACAATGACTGGTTAAAATTTTTGGTGGTTTCTTGTTCAGTCCATAGGCCTACATCATGTGGCAAACCGGTGAGCATGTGGCTCTATTAGTATAGGAGATACCTGAAAACATATCACACTTTTCATCATAGTGCTTTTACCAATGCATAAAATGCATGGAGAAGTCATTTCGAATGACTGGTCCTCAGTGTTGTGAGAACGATGACTGGTTAAAATTTTTGGTGGTTTCTTGTTCAGTCCATAGGCCTACATCATGTGGCAAACCGGTGAGCATGTGGCTCTATTAGTATAGGAGATACCTGAAAACATATCACACTTTTCATCATAGTGCTTTTACCAATGCATAAAATGCATTTAGAAGTCATTTCGAATGACTGGTCCTCAGTGTTGTGAGAACGATGACTGGTTAAAATTTTTGGTGGTTTCTTGTTCAGTCCATAGGCCTACATCATGTGGCAAACCGGTGAGCATGTGGCTCTATTAGTATAGGAGATACCTGAAAACATATCACACTTTTCATCATAGTGCTTTTACCAATGCATAAAATGCATGGAGAAGTCATTTCGAATGACTGGTCCTCAGTGTTGTGAGAACGATGACTGGTTAAAATTTTTGATGGTTTCTTGTTCAGTCCATAGGCCTACATCATGTGGCAAACCGGTGAGCATGTGGCTCTATTAGTATAGGAGATACCTGAAAACATATCACACTTTTCATCATAGTGCTTTTACCAATGCATAAAATGCATGGAGAAGTCATTTCGAATGACTGGTCCTCAGTGTTGTGAGAACGATGACTGGTTAAAATTTTTGGTGGTTTCTTGTTCAGTCCATAGGCCTACATCATGTGGCAAACCGGTGAGCATGTGGCTCTATTAGTATAGGAGATACCTGAAAACATATCACACTTTTCATCATAGTGCTTTTACCAATGCATAAAATGCATGGAGAAGTCATTTCGAATGACTGGTCCTCAGTGTTGTGAGAACGATGACTGGTTAAAATTTTTGGTGGTTTCTTGTTCAGTCCATAGGCCTACATCATGTGGCAAACCGGTGAGCATGTGGCTCTATTAGTATAGGAGATACCTGAAAACATATCACACTTTTCATCATAGTGCTTTTACCAATGCATAAAATGCATGGAGAAGTCATTTCGAATGACTGGTCCTCAGTGTTGTGAGAACGATGACTGGTTAAAATTTTTGGTGGTTTCTTGTTCAGTCCATAGGCCTACATCATGTGGCAAACAGGTGAGCATGTGGCTCTATTAGTATAGGAGATACCTGAAAACATATCACACTTTTCATCATAGTGCTTTTACCAATGCATAAAATGCATGGAGAAGTCATTTCGAATGACTGGTCCTCAGTGTTGTGAGAACGATGACTGGTTAAAATTTTTGGTGGTTTCTTGTTCAGTCCATAGGCCTACATCATGTGGCAAACCGGTGAGCATGTGGCTCTATTAGTATAGGAGATACCTGAAAACATATCACACTTTTCATCATAGTGCTTTTACCAATGCATAAAATGCATGGAGAAGTCATTTCGAATGACTGGTCCTCAGTGTTGTGAGAACGATGACTGGTTAAAATTTTTGGTGGTTTCTTGTTCAGTCCATAGGCCTACATCATGTGGCAAACTGGTGAGCATGTGGCTCTATTAGTATAGGAGATACCTGAAAACATATCACACTTTTCATCATAGTGCTTTTACCAATGCATAAAATGCATGGAGAAGTCATTTCGAATGACTGGTCCTCAGAGTTGTGAGAACGATGACTGGTTAAAATTTTTGGCGGTTTCTTGTCCAGTCCATAGGCCTACATCATGTGGCAAACCGGTGAGCATGTGGCTCTATTAGTATAGGAGATACCTGAAAACATCACACTTTTCATCATAGTGCTTTTACCAATGCATAAAATGCATGGAGAAGTCATTTCGAATGACTGGTCCTCAGTGTTGTGACAACGATGACTGGTTAAAATTTTTGGTGGTTTCTTGTTCAGTCCATAGGCCTACATCATGTGGCAAACCGGTGAGCATGTGGCTCTATTAGTATAGGAGATACCTGAAAACATATCACACTTTTCATCATAGTGCTTTTACCAATGCATAAAATGCATGGAGAAGTCATTTCGAATGACTGGTCCTCAGTGTTGTGAGAACGATGACTGGTTAAAATTTTTGGTGGTTTCTTGTTCAGTCCATAGGCCTACATCATGTGGCAAACTGGTGAGCATGTGGCTCTATTAGTATAGGAGATACCTGAAAACATATCACACTTTTCATCATAGTGCTTTTACCAATGCATAAAATGCATGGAGAAGTCATTTCGAATGACTGGTCCTCAGTGTTGTGAGAACGATGACTGGTTAAAATTTTTGGCGGTTTCTTGTCCAGTCCATAGGCCTACATCATGTGGCAAAACGGTGAGCATGTGGCTCTATTAGTATAGGAGATACCTGAAAACATCACACTTTTCATCATAGTGCTTTTACCAATGCATAAAATGCATGGAGAAGTCATTTCGAATGACTGGTCCTCAGTGTTGTGACAACGATGACTGGTTAAAATTTTTGGTGGTTTCTTGTTCAGTCCATAGGCCTACATCATGTGGCAAACCGGTGAGCATGTGGCTCTATTAGTATAGGAGATACCTGAAAACATATCACACTTTTCATCATAGTGCTTTTACCAATGCATAAAATGCATGGAGAAGTCATTTCGAATGACTGGTCCTCAGTGTTGTGAGAACGATGACTGGTTAAAATTTTTGGTGGTTTCTTGTTCAGTCCATAGGCCAACATCATGTGGCAAACCAGTGAGCATATGGCTCTATTAGTATAGGAGATACCTGAAAACATATCACACTTTTCATCATAGTGCTTTTACCAATGCATAAAATGCATGGAGAAGTCATTTCGAATGACTGGTCCTCAGTGTTGTGAGAACGATGATTGTTTAAAATTTTTGGTGGTTTCTTGTTCAGTCCATAGGCCTACATCATGTGGCAAACCGGTGAGCATGTGGCTCTATTAGTATAGGAGATACCTGAAAACATATCACACTTTTCATCATAGTGCTTTTACCAATGCATAAAATGCATGAAGAAGTCATTTCGAATGACTGGTCCTCAGTGTTGTGAGAACGATGACTGGTTAAAATTTTTGGTGGTTTCTTGTTCAGTCCATAGGCCTACATCATGTGGCAAACCGGTGAGCATGTGGCTCTATTAGTATAGGAGATACCTGAAAACATATCACACTTTTCATCATAGTGCTTTTACCAATGCATAAAATGCATGGAGAAGTCATTTCGAATGACTGGTCCTCAGTGTTGTGAGAACGATGACTGGTTAAAATTTTTGGTGGTTTCTTGTTCAGTCCATAGGCCTACATCATGTGGCAAACCGGTGAGCATGTGGCTCTATTAGTATAGGAGATACCTGAAAACATATCACACTTTTCATCATAGTGCTTTTACCAATGCATAAAATGCATGGAGAAGTCATTTCGAATGACTGGTCCTCAGTGTTGTGAGAACGATGACTGGTTAAAATTTTTGGTGGTTTCTTGTTCAGTCCATAGGCCTACATCATGTGGCAAACCGGTGAGCATGTGGCTCTATTAGTATAGGAGATACCTGAAAACATATCACACTTTTCATCATAGTGCTTTTACCAATGCATAAAATGCATGGAGAAGTCATTTCGAATGACTGGTCCTCAGTGTTGTGAGAACGATGACTGGTTAAAATTTTTGGTGGTTTCTTGTTCAGTCCATAGGCCTACATCATGTGGCAAACCGGTGAGCATGTGGCTCTATTAGTATAGGAGATACCTGAAAACATATCACACTTTTCATCATAGTGCTTTTACCAATGCATAAAATGCATGGAGAAGTCATTTCGAATGACTGGTCCTCAGTGTTGTGAGAACGATGACTGGTTAAAATTTTTGGTGGTTTCTTGTTCAGTCCATAGGCCTACATCATGTGGCAAACCGGTGAGCATGTGGCTCTATTAGTATAGGAGATACCTGAAAACATATCACACTTTTCATCATAGTGCTTTTACCAATGCATAAAATGCATGGAGAAGTCATTTCGAATGACTGGTCCTCAGTGTTGTGAGAACGATGACTGGTTAAAATTTTTGGTGGTTTCTTGTTCAGTCCATAGGCCTACATCATGTGGCAAACAGGTGAGCATGTGGCTCTATTAGTATAGGAGATACCTGAAAACATATCACACTTTTCATCATACTGCTTTTACCAATGCATAAAATGCATGGAGAAGTCATTTCGAATGACTGGTCCTCAGTGTTGTGAGAACGATGACTGGTTAAAATTTTTGGTGGTTTCTTGTTCAGTCCATAGGCCTACATCATGTGGCAAACCGGTGAGCATGTGGCTCTATTAGTATAGGAGATACCTGAAAACATATCACACTTTTCATCATAGTGCTTTTACCAATGCATAAAATGCATGGAGAAGTCATTTCGAATGACTGGTCCTCAGTGTTGTGAGAACGATGACTGGTTAAAATTTTTGGTGGTTTCTTGTTCAGTCCATAGGCCTACATCATGTGGCAAACTGGTGAGCATGTGGCTCTATTAGTATAGGAGATACCTGAAAACATATCACACTTTTCATCATAGTGCTTTTACCAATGCATAAAATGCATGGAGAAGTCATTTCGAATGACTGGTCCTCAGTGTTGTGAGAACGATGACTGGTTAAAATTTTTGGCGGTTTCTTGTCCAGTCCATAGGCCTACATCATGTGGCAAACCGGTGAGCATGTGGCTCTATTAGTATAGGAGATACCTGAAAACATATCACACTTTTCATCATAGTGCTTTTACCAATGCATAAAATGCATGGAGAAGTCATTTCAAATGACTGGTCCTCAGTGTTGTGAGAACGATGACTGGTTAAAATTTTTGGTGGTTTCTTGTTCAGTCCATAGGCCAACATCATGTGGCAAACCGGTGAGCATATGGCTCTATTAGTATAGGAGATACCTGAAAACATATCACACTTTTCATCATAGTGCTTTTACCAATGCATAAAATGCATGGAGAAGTCATTTCGAATGACTGGTCCTCAGTGTTGTGAGAACGATGACTGGTTAAAATTTTTGGTGGTTTCTTGTTCAGTCCATAGGCCTACATCATGTGGCAAACCGGTGAGCATGTGGCTCTATTAGTATAGGAGATACCTGAAAACATATCACACTTTTCATCATAGTGCTTTTACCAATGCATAAAATGCATGGAGAAGTCATTTCGAATGACTGGTCCTCAGTGTTGTGAGAACGATGACTGGTTAAAATTTTTGGTGGTTTCTTGTTCAGTCCATAGGCCTACATCATGTGGCAAACCGGTGAGCATGTGGCTCTATTAGTATAGGAGATACCTGAAAACATATCACACTTTTCATCATAGTGCTTTTACCAATGCATAAAATGCATGGAGAAGTCATTTCGAATGACTGGTCCTCAGTGTTGTGAGAACGATGACTGGTTAAAATTTTTGGTGGTTTCTTGTTCAGTCCATAGGCCTACATCATGTGGCAAACCGGTGAGCATGTGGCTCTATTAGTATAGGAGATACCTGAAAACATATCACACTTTTCATCATAGTGCTTTTACCAATGCATAAAATGCATGGAGAAGTCATTTCGAATGACTGGTCCTCAGTGTTGTGAGAACGATGACTGGTTAAAATTTTTGGTGGTTTCTTGTTCAGTCCATAGGCCAACATCATGTGGCAAACCGGTGAGCATATGGCTCTATTAGTATAGGAGATACCTGAAAACATATCACACTTTTCATCATAGTGCTTTTACCAATGCATAAAATGCATGGAGAAGTCATTTCGAATGACTGGTCCTCAGTGTTGTGAGAACGATGATTGGTTAAAATTTTTGGTGGTTTCTTGTTCAGTCCATAGGCCTACATCATGTGGCAAACAGGTGAGCATGTGGCTCTATTAGTATAGGAGATACCTGAAAACATATCACACTTTTCATCATAGTGCTTTTACCAATGCATAAAATGCATGGAGAAGTCATTTCGAATGACTGGTCCTCAGTGTTGTGAGAACGATGACTGGTTAAAATTTTTGGTGGTTTCTTGTTCAGTCCATAGGCCTACATCATGTGGCAAACCGGTGAGCATGTGGCTCTATTAGTATAGGAGATACCTGAAAACATATCACACTTTTCATCATAGTGCTTTTACCAATGCATAAAATGCATGGAGAAGTCATTTCGAATGACTGGTCCTCAGTGTTGTGAGAACGATGACTGGTTAAAATTTTTGGTGGTTTCTTGTTCAGTCCATAGGCCTACATCATGTGGCAAACTGGTGAGCATGTGGCTCTATTAGTATAGGAGATACCTGAAAACATATCACACTTTTCATCATAGTGCTTTTACCAATGCATAAAATGCATGGAGAAGTCATTTCGAATGACTGGTCCTCAGTGTTGTGAGAACGATGACTGGTTAAAATTTTTGGCGGTTTCTTGTCCAGTCCATAGGCCTACATCATGTGGCAAACCGGTGAGCATGTGGCTCTATTAGTATAGGAGATACCTGAAAACATATCACACTTTTCATCATAGTGCTTTTACCAATGCATAAAATGCATGGAGAAGTCATTTCGAATGACTGGTCCTCAGTGTTGTGACAACGATGACTGGTTAAAATTTTTGGTGGTTTCTTGTTCAGTCCATAGGCCTACATCATGTGGCAAACCGGTGAGCATGTGGCTCTATTAGTATAGGAGATACCTGAAAACATATCACACTTTTCATCATAGTGCTTTTACCAATGCATAAAATGCATGGAGAAGTCATTTCGAATGACTGGTCCTCAGTGTTGTGAGAACGATGACTGGTTAAAATTTTTGGTGGTTTCTTGTTCAGTCCATAGGCCAACATCATGTGGCAAACCGGTGAGCATATGGCTCTATTAGTATAGGAGATACCTGAAAACATATCACACTTTTCATCATAGTGCTTTTACCAATGCATAAAATGCATGGAGAAGTCATTTCGAATGACTGGTCCTCAGTGTTGTGAGAACGATGATTGTTTAAAATTTTTGGTGGTTTCTTGTTCAGTCCATAGGCCTACATCATGTGGCAAACCGGTGAGCATGTGGCTCTATTAGTATAGGAGATACCTGAAAACATATCACACTTTTCATCATAGTGCTTTTACCAATGCATAAAATGCATGGAGAAGTCATTTCGAATGACTGGTCCTCAGTGTTGTGAGAACGATGACTGGTTAAAATTTTTGGTGGTTTCTTGTTCAGTCCATAGGCCTACATCATGTGGCAAACCGGTGAGCATGTGGCTCTATTAGTATAGGAGATACCTGAAAACATATCACACTTTTCATCATAGTGCTTTTACCAATGCATAAAATGCATGGAGAAGTCATTTCGAATGACTGGTCCTCAGTGTTGTGAGAACGATGACTGGTTAAAATTTTTGGTGGTTTCTTGTTCAGTCCATAGGCCTACATCATGTGGCAAACCGGTGAGCATGTGGCTCTATTAGTATAGGAGATACCTGAAAACATATCACACTTTTCATCATAGTGCTTTTACCAATGCATAAAATGCATGGAGAAGTCATTTCGAATGACTGGTCCTCAGTGTTGTGAGAACGATGACTGGTTAAAATTTTTGGTGGTTTCTTGTTCAGTCCATAGGCCAACATCATGTGGCAAACCGGTGAGCATATGGCTCTATTAGTATAGGAGATACCTGAAAACATCACACTTTTCATCATAGTGCTTTTACCAATGCATAAAATGCATGGAGAAGTCATTTCGAATGACTGGTCCTCAGTGTTGTGAGAACGATGACTGGTTAAAATTTTTGGTGGTTTCTTGTTCAGTCCATAGGCCAACATCATGTGGCAAACCGGTGAGCATATGGCTCTATTAGTATAGGAGATACCTGAAAACATATCACACTTTTCATCATAGTGCTTTTACCAATGCATAAAATGCATGGAGAAGTCATTTCGAATGACTGGTCCTCAGTGTTGTGAGAACGATGACTGGTTAAAATTTTTGGTGGTTTCTTGTTCAGTCCATAGGCCTACATCATGTGGCAAACCGGTGAGCATGTGGCTCTATTAGTATAGGAGATACCTGAAAACATATCACACTTTTCATCATAGTGCTTTTACCAATGCATAAAATGCATGGAGAAGTCATTTCGAATGACTGGTCCTCAGTGTTGTGACAACGATGACTGGTTAAAATTTTTGGTGGTTTCTTGTTCAGTCCATAGGCCTACATCATGTGGCAAACCGGTGAGCATGTGGCTCTATTAGTATAGGAGATACCTGAAAACATATCACACTTTTCATCATAGTGCTTTTACCAATGCATAAAATGCATGGAGAAGTCATTTCGAATGACTGGTCCTCAGTGTTGTGAGAACGATGACTGGTTAAAATTTTTGGTGGTTTCTTGTTCAGTCCATAGGCCTACATCATGTGGCAAACTGGTGAGCATGTGGCTCTATTAGTATAGGAGATACCTGAAAACATATCACACTTTTCATCATAGTGCTTTTACCAATGCATAAAATGCATGGAGAAGTCATTTCGAATGACTGGTCCTCAGTGTTGTGACAACGATGACTGGTTAAAATTTTTGGTGGTTTCTTGTTCAGTCCATAGGCCTACATCATGTGGCAAACCGGTGAGCATGTGGCTCTATTAGTATAGGAGATACCTGAAAACATATCACACTTTTCATCATAGTGCTTTTACCAATGCATAAAATGCATGGAGAAGTCATTTCGAATGACTGGTCCTCAGTGTTGTGAGAACGATGACTGGTTAAAATTTTTGGTGGTTTCTTGTTCAGTCCATAGGCCTACATCATGTGGCAAACCGGTGAGCATGTGGCTCTATTAGTATAGGAGATACCTGAAAACATATCACACTTTTCATCATAGTGCTTTTACCAATGCATAAAATGCATGGAGAAGTCATTTCGAATGACTGGTCCTCAGTGTTGTGAGAACGATGACTGGTTAAAATTTTTGGTGGTTTCTTGTTCAGTCCATAGGCCAACATCATGTGGCAAACTGGTGAGCATGTGGCTCTATTAGTATAGGAGATACCTGAAAACATATCACACTTTTCATCATAGTGCTTTTACCAATGCATAAAATGCATGGAGAAGTCATTTCGAATGACTGGTCCTCAGTGTTGTGACAACGATGACTGGTTAAAATTTTTGGTGGTTTCTTGTTCAGTCCATAGGCCTACATCATGTGGCAAACCGGTGAGCATGTGGCTCTATTAGTATAGGAGATACCTGAAAACATATCACACTTTTCATCATAGTGCTTTTACCAATGCATAAAATGCATGGAGAAGTCATTTCGAATGACTGGTCCTCAGTGTTGTGAGAACGATGACTGGTTAAAATTTTTGGTGGTTTCTTGTTCAGTCCATAGGCCTACATCATGTGGCAAACCGGTGAGCATGTGGCTCTATTAGTATAGGAGATACCTGAAAACATATCACACTTTTCATCATAGTGCTTTTACCAATGCATAAAATGCATGGAGAAGTCATTTCGAATGACTGGTCCTCAGTGTTGTGAGAACGATGACTGGTTAAAATTTTTGGTGGTTTCTTGTTCAGTCCATAGGCCAACATCATGTGGCAAACCGGTGAGCATATGGCTCTATTAGTATAGGAGATACCTGAAAACATATCACACTTTTCATCATAGTGCTTTTACCAATGCATAAAATGCATGGAGAAGTCATTTCGAATGACTGGTCCTCAGTGCTGTGAGAACGATGATTGGTTAAAATTTTTGGTGGTTTCTTGTTCAGTCCATAGGCCTACATCATGTGGCAAACTGGTGAGCATGTGGCTCTATTAGTATAGGAGATACCTGAAAACATATCACACTTTTCATCATAGTGCTTTTACCAATGCATAAAATGCATGGAGAAGTCATTTCGAATGACTGGTCCTCAGTGTTGTGAGAACGATGACTGGTTAAAATTTTTGGTGGTTTCTTGTTCAGTCCATAGGCCTACATCATGTGGCAAACCGGTGAGCATGTGGCTCTATTAGTATAGGAGATACCTGAAAACATATCACACTTTTCATCATAGTGCTTTTACCAATGCATAAAATGCATGGAGAAGTCATTTCGAATGACTGGTCCTCAGTGTTGTGAGAACGATGACTGGTTAAAATTTTTGGTGGTTTCTTGTTCAGTCCATAGGCCTACATCATGTGGCAAACCGGTGAGCATGTGGCTCTATTAGTATAGGAGATACCTGAAAACATATCACACTTTTCATCATAGTGCTTTTACCAATGCATAAAATGCATGGAGAAGTCATTTCGAATGACTGGTCCTCAGTGTTGTGAGAACGATGACTGGTTAAAATTTTTGGTGGTTTCTTGTTCAGTCCATAGGCCTACATCATGTGGCAAACCGGTGAGCATGTGGCTCTATTAGTATAGGAGATACCTGAAAACATATCACACTTTTCATCATAGTGCTTTTACCAATGCATAAAATGCATGGAGAAGTCATTTCGAATGACTGGTCCTCAGTGTTGTGAGAACGATGACTGGTTAAAATTTTTGATGGTTTCTTGTTCAGTCCATAGGCCTACATCATGTGGCAAACCGGTGAGCATGTGGCTCTATTAGTATAGGAGATACCTGAAAACATATCACACTTTTCATCATAGTGCTTTTACCAATGCATAAAATGCATGGAGAAGTCATTTCGAATGACTGGTCCTCAGTGTTGTGAGAACGATGACTGGTTAAAATTTTTGGTGGTTTCTTGTTCAGTCCATAGGCCTACATCATGTGGCAAACTGGTGAGCATGTGGCTCTATTAGTATAGGAGATACCTGAAAACATATCACACTTTTCATCATAGTGCTTTTACCAATGCATAAAATGCATGGAGAAGTCATTTCGAATGACTGGTCCTCAGTGTTGTGAGAACGATGACTGGTTAAAATTTTTGGTGGTTTCTTGTCCAGTCCATAGGCCTACATCATGTGGCAAACCGGTGAGCATGTGGCTCTATTAGTATAGGAGATACCTGAAAACATATCACACTTTTCATCATAGTGCTTTTACCAATGCATAAAATGCATGGAGAAGTCATTTCGAATGACTGGTCCTCAGTGTTGTGACAACGATGACTGGTTAAAATTTTTGGTGGTTTCTTGTTCAGTCCATAGGCCTACATCATGTGGCAAACCGGTGAACATGTGGCTCTATTAGTATAGGAGATACCTGAAAACATATCACACTTTTCATCATAGTGCTTTTACCAATGCATAAAATGCATGGAGAAGTCATTTCGAATGACTGGTCCTCAGTGTTGTGAGAACGATGACTGGTTAAAATTTTTGGTGGTTTCTTGTTCAGTCCATAGGCCAACATCATGTGGCAAACCGGTGAGCATATGGCTCTATTAGTATAGGAGATACCTGAAAACATATCACACTTTTCATCATAGTGCTTTTACCAATGCATAAAATGCATGGAGAAGTCATTTCGAATGACTGGTCCTCAGTGTTGTGAGAACGATGATTGGTTAAAATTTTTGGTGGTTTCTTGTTCAGTCCATAGGCCTACATCATGTGGCAAACCGGTGAGCATGTGGCTCTATTAGTATAGGAGATACCTGAAAACATATCACACTTTTCATCATAGTGCTTTTACCAATGCATAAAATGCATGGAGAAGTCATTTCGAATGACTGGTCCTCAGTGTTGTGAGAACGATGACTGGTTAAAATTTTTGGTGGTTTCTTGTTCAGTCCATAGGCCTACATCATGTGGCAAACCGGTGAGCATGTGGCTCTATTAGTATAGGAGATACCTGAAAACATATCACACTTTTCATCATAGTGCTTTTACCAATGCATAAAATGCATGGAGAAGTCATTTCGAATGACTGGTCCTCAGTGTTGTGAGAACGATGACTGGTTAAAATTTTTGGTGGTTTCTTGTTCAGTCCATAGGCCTACATCATGTGGCAAACCGGTGAGCATGTGGCTCTATTAGTATAGGAGATACCTGAAAACATATCACACTTTTCATCATAGTGCTTTTACCAATGCATAAAATGCATGGAGAAGTCATTTCGAATGACTGGTCCTCAGTGTTGTGAGAACGATGACTGGTTAAAATTTTTGGTGGTTTCTTGTTCAGTCCATAGGCCTACATCATGTGGCAAACCGGTGAGCATGTGGCTCTATTAGTATAGGAGATACCTGAAAACATATCACACTTTTCATCATAGTGCTTTTACCAATGCATAAAATGCATGGAGAAGTCATTTCGAATGACTGGTCCTCAGTGTTGTGAGAACGATGACTGGTTAAAATTTTTGGTGGTTTCTTGTTCAGTCCATAGGCCTACATCATGTGGCAAACCGGTGAGCATGTGGCTCTATTAGTATAGGAGATACCTGAAAACATGTCACACTTTTCATCATAGTGCTTTTACCAATGCATAAAATGCATGGAGAAGTCATTTCGAATGACTGGTCCTCAGTGTTGTGAGAACGATGACTGGTTAAAATTTTTGGTGGTTTCTTGTTCAGTCCATAGGCCAACATCATGTGGCAAACCGGTGAGCATATGGCTCTATTAGTATTAGGAGATACCTGAAAACATATCACACTTTTCATCATAGTGCTTTTACCAATGCATAAAATGCATGGAGAAGTCATTTCGAATGACTGGTCCTCAGTGTTGTGAGAACGATGACTGGTTAAAATTTTTGGTGGTTTCTTGTTCAGTCCATAGGCCTACATCATGTGGCAAACCGGTGAGCATGTGGCTCTATTAGTATAGGAGATACCTGAAAACATGTCACACTTTTCATCATAGTGCTTTTACCAATGCATAAAATGCATGGAGAAGTCATTTCGAATGACTGGTCCTCAGTGTTGTGAGAACGATGACTGGTTAAAATTTTTGGTGGTTTCTTGTTCAGTCCATAGGCCAACATCATGTGGCAAACCGGTGAGCATATGGCTCTATTAGTATTAGGAGATACCTGAAAACATATCACACTTTTCATCATAGTGCTTTTACCAATGCATAAAATGCATGGAGAAGTCATTTCGAATGACTGGTCCTCAGTGTTGTGAGAACGATGACTGGTTAAAATTTTTGGTGGTTTCTTGTTCAGTCCATAGGCCTACATCATGTGGCAAACCGGTGAGCATGTGGCTCTATTAGTATAGGAGATACCTGAAAACATATCACACTTTTCATCATAGTGCTTTTACCAATGCATAAAATGCATGGAGAAGTCATTTCGAATGACTGGTCCTCAGTGTTGTGAGAACGATGACTGGTTAAAATTTTTGGTGGTTTCTTGTTCAGTCCATAGGCCTACATCATGTGGCAAACCGGTGAGCATGTGGCTCTATTAGTATAGGAGATACCTGAAAACATATCACACTTTTCATCATAGTGCTTTTACCAATGCATAAAATGCATGGAGAAGTCATTTCGAATGACTGGTCCTCAGTGTTGTGAGAACGATGACTGGTTAAAATTTTTGGTGGTTTCTTGTTCAGTTCATAGGCCAACATCATGTGGCAAACCGGTGAGCATATGGCTCTATTAGTATAGGAGATACCTGAAAACATATCACACTTTTCATCATAGTGCTTTTACCAATGCATAAAATGCATGGAGAAGTCATTTCGAATGACTGGTCCTCAGTGTTGTGAGAACGATGACTGGTTAAAATTTTTGGTGGTTTCTTGTTCAGTCCATAGGCCTACATCATGTGGCAAACCGGTGAGCATGTGGCTCTATTAGTATAGGAGATACCTGAAAACATATCACACTTTTCATCATAGTGCTTTTACCAATGCATAAAATGCATGGAGAAGTCATTTCGAATGACTGGTCCTCAGTGTTGTGAGAACGATGACTGGTTAAAATTTTTGGTGGTTTCTTGTTCAGTCCATAGGCCTACATCATGTGGCAAACCGGTGAGCATGTGGCTCTATTAGTATAGGAGATACCTGAAAACATATCACACTTTTCATCATAGTGCTTTTACCAATGCATAAAATGCATGGAGAAGTCATTTCGAATGACTGGTCCTCAGTGTTGTGAGAACGATGACTGGTTAAAATTTTTGGTGGTTTCTTGTTCAGTCCATAGGCCTACATCATGTGGCAAACTGGTGAGCATGTGGCTCTATTAGTATAGGAGATACCTGAAAACATATCACACTTTTCATCATAGTGCTTTTACCAATGCATAAAATGCATGGAGAAGTCATTTCGAATGACTGGTCCTCAGTGTTGTGAGAACGATGACTGGTTAAAATTTTTGGCGGTTTCTTGTCCAGTCCATAGGCCTACATCATGTGGCAAACCGGTGAGCATGTGGCTCTATTAGTATAGGAGATACCTGAAAACATATCACACTTTTCATCATAGTGCTTTTACCAATGCATAAAATGCATGGAGAAGTCATTTCGAATGACTGGTCCTCAGTGTTGTGACAACGATGACTGGTTAAAATTTTTGGTGGTTTCTTGTTCAGTCCATAGGCCTACATCATGTGGCAAACCGGTGAGCATGTGGCTCTATTAGTATAGGAGATACCTGAAAACATATCACACTTTTCATCATAGTGCTTTTACCAATGCATAAAATGCATGGAGAAGTCATTTCGAATGACTGGTCCTCAGTGTTGTGAGAACGATGACTGGTTAAAATTTTTGGTGGTTTCTTGTTCAGTCCATAGGCCAACATCATGTGGCAAACCGGTGAGCATATGGCTCTATTAGTATAGGAGATACCTGAAAACATATCACACTTTTCATCATAGTGCTTTTACCAATGCATAAAATGCATGGAGAAGTCATTTCGAATGACTGGTCCTCAGTGTTGTGAGAACGATGACTGGTTAAAATTTTTGGTGGTTTCTTGTTCAGTCCATAGGCCTACATCATGTGGCAAACCGGTGAGCATGTGGCTCTATTAGTATAGGAGATACCTGAAAACATATCACACTTTTCATCATAGTGCTTTTACCAATGCATAAAATGCATGGAGAAGTCATTTCGAATGACTGGTCCTCAGTGTTGTGAGAACGATGACTGGTTAAAATTTTTGGTGGTTTCTTGTTCAGTCCATAGGCCTACATCATGTGGCAAACCGGTGAGCATGTGGCTCTATTAGTATAGGAGATACCTGAAAACATATCACACTTTTCATCATAGTGCTTTTACCAATGCATAAAATGCATGGAGAAGTCATTTCGAATGACTGGTCCTCAGTGTTGTGAGAACGATGACTGGTTAAAATTTTTGGTGGTTTCTTGTTCAGTCCATAGGCCTACATCATGTGGCAAACCGGTGAGCATGTGGCTCTATTAGTATAGGAGATACCTGAAAACATATCACACTTTTCATCATAGTGCTTTTACCAATGCATAAAATGCATGGAGAAGTCATTTCGAATGACTGGTCCTCAGTGTTGTGAGAACGATGACTGGTTAAAATTTTTGGTGGTTTCTTGTTCAGTCCATAGGCCAACATCATGTGGCAAACCGGTGAGCATATGGCTCTATTAGTATAGGAGATACCTGAAAACATATCACACTTTTCATCATAGTGCTTTTACCAATGCATAAAATGCATGGAGAAGTCATTTCGAATGACTGGTCCTCAGTGTTGTGAGAACGATGACTGGTTAAAATTTTTGGTGGTTTCTTGTTCAGTCCATAGGCCAACATCATGTGGCAAACCGGTGAGCATATGGCTCTATTAGTATAGGAGATACCTGAAAACATATCACACTTTTCATCATAGTGCTTTTACCAATGCATAAAATGCATGGAGAAGTCATTTCGAATGACTGGTCCTCAGTGTTGTGAGAACGATGACTGGTTAAAATTTTTGGTGGTTTCTTGTTCAGTCCATAGGCCTACATCATGTGGCAAACCGGTGAGCATGTGGCTCTATTAGTATAGGAGATACCTGAAAACATATCACACTTTTCATCATAGTGCTTTTACCAATGCATAAAATGCATGGAGAAGTCATTTCGAATGACTGGTCCTCAGTGTTGTGACAACGATGACTGGTTAAAATTTTTGGTGGTTTCTTGTTCAGTCCATAGGCCTACATCATGTGGCAAACCGGTGAGCATGTGGCTCTATTAGTATAGGAGATACCTGAAAACATATCACACTTTTCATCATAGTGCTTTTACCAATGCATAAAATGCATGGAGAAGTCATTTCGAATGACTGGTCCTCAGTGTTGTGAGAACGATGACTGGTTAAAATTTTTGGTGGTTTCTTGTTCAGTCCATAGGCCTACATCATGTGGCAAACTGGTGAGCATGTGGCTCTATTAGTATAGGAGATACCTGAAAACATATCACACTTTTCATCATAGTGCTTTTACCAATGCATAAAATGCATGGAGAAGTCATTTCGAATGACTGGTCCTCAGTGTTGTGACAACGATGACTGGTTAAAATTTTTGGTGGTTTCTTGTTCAGTCCATAGGCCTACATCATGTGGCAAACCGGTGAGCATGTGGCTCTATTAGTATAGGAGATACCTGAAAACATATCACACTTTTCATCATAGTGCTTTTACCAATGCATAAAATGCATGGAGAAGTCATTTCGAATGACTGGTCCTCAGTGTTGTGAGAACGATGACTGGTTAAAATTTTTGGTGGTTTCTTGTTCAGTCCATAGGCCTACATCATGTGGCAAACCGGTGAGCATGTGGCTCTATTAGTATAGGAGATACCTGAAAACATATCACACTTTTCATCATAGTGCTTTTACCAATGCATAAAATGCATGGAGAAGTCATTTCGAATGACTGGTCCTCAGTGTTGTGAGAACGATGACTGGTTAAAATTTTTGGTGGTTTCTTGTTCAGTCCATAGGCCAACATCATGTGGCAAACCGGTGAGCATATGGCTCTATTAGTTTAGGAGATACCTGAAAACATATCACACTTTTCATCATAGTGCTTTTACCAATGCATTAAATGCATGGAGAAGTCATTTCGAATGACTGGTCCTCAGTGTTGTGAGAACGATGATTGGTTAAAATTTTTGGTGGTTTCTTGTTCAGTCCATAGGCCTACATCATGTGGCAAACTGGTGAGCATGTGGCTCTATTAGTATAGGAGATACCTGAAAACATATCACACTTTTCATCATAGTGCTTTTACCAATGCATAAAATGCATGGAGAAGTCATTTCGAATGACTGGTCCTCAGTGTTGTGAGAACGATGACTGGTTAAAATTTTTGGTGGTTTCTTGTTCAGTCCATAGGCCTACATCATGTGGCAAACCGGTGAGCATGTGGCTCTATTAGTATAGGAGATACCTGAAAACATATCACACTTTTCATCATAGTGCTTTTACCAATGCATAAAATGCATGGAGAAGTCATTTCGAATGACTGGTCCTCAGTGTTGTGAGAACGATGACTGGTTAAAATTTTTGGTGGTTTCTTGTTCAGTCCATAGGCCTACATCATGTGGCAAACCGGTGAGCATGTGGCTCTATTAGTATAGGAGATACCTGAAAACATATCACACTTTTCATCATAGTGCTTTTACCAATGCATAAAATGCATGGAGAAGTCATTTCGAATGACTGGTCCTCAGTGTTGTGAGAACGATGACTGGTTAAAATTTTTGGTGGTTTCTTGTTCAGTCCATAGGCCTACATCATGTGGCAAACCGGTGAGCATGTGGCTCTATTAGTATAGGAGATACCTGAAAACATATCACACTTTTCATCATAGTGCTTTTACCAATGCATAAAATGCATGGAGAAGTCATTTCGAATGACTGGTCCTCAGTGTTGTGAGAACGATGACTGGTTAAAATTTTTGATGGTTTCTTGTTCAGTCCATAGGCCTACATCATGTGGCAAACCGGTGAGCATGTGGCTCTATTAGTATAGGAGATACCTGAAAACATATCACACTTTTCATCATAGTGCTTTTACCAATGCATAAAATGCATGGAGAAGTCATTTCGAATGACTGGTCCTCAGTGTTGTGAGAACGATGACTGGTTAAAATTTTTGGTGGTTTCTTGTTCAGTCCATAGGCCTACATCATGTGGCAAACTGGTGAGCATGTGGCTCCATTAGTATAGGAGATACCTGAAAACATATCACACTTTTCATCATAGTGCTTTTACCAATGCATAAAATGCATGGAGAAGTCATTTCGAATGACTGGTCCTCAGTGTTGTGAGAACGATGACTGGTTAAAATTTTTGGTGGTTTCTTGTCCAGTCCATAGGCCTACATCATGTGGCAAACCGGTGAGCATGTGGCTCTATTAGTATAGGAGATACCTGAAAACATATCACACTTTTCATCATAGTGCTTTTACCAATGCATAAAATGCATGGAGAAGTCATTTCGAATGACTGGTCCTCAGTGTTGTGAGAACGATGACTGGTTAAAATTTTTGGTGGTTTCTTGTTCAGTCCATAGGCCTACATCATGTGGCAAACCGGTGAGCATGTGGCTCTATTAGTATAGGAGATACCTGAAAACATATCACACTTTTCATCATAGTGCTTTTACCAATGCATAAAATGCATGGAGAAGTCATTTCGAATGACTGGTCCTCAGTGTTGTGAGAACGATGACTGGTTAAAATTTTTGGTGGTTTCTTGTTTAGTCCATAGGCCTACATCATGTGGCAAACCGGTGAGCATGTGGCTCTATTAGTATAGGAGATACCTGAAAACATATCACACTTTTCATCATAGTGCTTTTACCAATGCATAAAATGCATGGAGAAGTCATTTCGAATGACTGGTCCTCAGTGTTGTGAGAACGATGACTGGTTAAAATTTTTGGTGGTTTCTTGTTCAGTCCATAGGCCTACATCATGTGGCAAACCGGTGAGCATGTGGCTCTATTAGTATAGGAGATACCTGAAAACATATCACACTTTTCATCATAGTGCTTTTACCAATGCATAAAATGCATGGAGAAGTCATTTCGAATGACTGGTCCTCAGTGTTGTGAGAACGATGACTGGTTAAAATTTTTGGTGGTTTCTTGTTCAGTCCATAGGCCTACATCATGTGGCAAACCGGTGAGCATGTGGCTCTATTAGTATAGGAGATACCTGAAAACATATCACACTTTTCATCATAGTGCTTTTACCAATGCATAAAATGCATGCAGAAGTCATTTCGAATTACTGGTCCTCAGTGTTGTGAGAACGATGACTGGTTAAAATTTTTGGTGGTTTCTTGTTCAGTCCATAGGCCTACATCATGTGGCAAACCGGTGAGCATGTGGCTCTATTAGTATAGGAGATACCTGAAAACATATCACACTTTTCATCATAGTGCTTTTACCAATGCATAAAATGCATGGAGAAGTCATTTCGAATGACTGGTCCTCAGTGTTGTGAGAACGATGACTGGTTAAAATTTTTGGTGGTTTCTTGTTCAGTCCATAGGCCTACATCATGTGGCAAACCGGTGAGCATGTGGCTCTATTAGTATAGGAGATACCTGAAAACATATCACACTTTTCATCATAGTGCTTTTACCAATGCATAAAATGCATGGAGAAGTCATTTCGAATGACTGGTCCTCAGTGTTGTGAGAACGATGACTGGTTAAAATTTTTGGTGGTTTCTTGTTCAGTCCATAGGCCTACATCATGTGGCAAACCGGTGAGCATGTGGCTCTATTAGTATAGGAGATACCTGAAAACATATCACACTTTTCATCATAGTGCTTTTACCAATGCATAAAATACATGGAGAAATCATTTCGAATGACTGGTCCTCAGTGTTGTGAGAACGATGACTGGTTAAAATTTTTGGTGGTTTCTTGTTCAGTCCATAGGCCAACATCATGTGGCAAACCGGTGAGCATATGGCTCTATTAGTATAGGAGATACCTGAAAACATATCACACTTTTCATCATAGTGCTTTTACCAATGCATAAAATGCATGGAGAAGTCATTTCGAATGACTGGTCCTCAGTGTTGTGAGAACGATGATTGGTTAAAATTTTTGGTGGTTTCTTGTTCAGTCCATAGGCCTACATCATGTGGCAAACCGGTGAGCATGTGGCTCTATTAGTATAGGAGATACCTGAAAACATATCACACTTTTCATCATAGTGCTTTTACCAATGCATAAAATGCATGGAGAAGTCATTTCGAATGACTGGTCCTCAGTGTTGTGAGAACGATGACTGGTTAAAATTTTTGGTGGTTTCTTGTTCAGTCCATAGGCCTACATCATGTGGCAAACCGGTGAGCATGTGGCTCTATTAGTATAGGAGATACCTGAAAACATATCACACTTTTCATCATAGTGCTTTTACCAATGCATAAAATGCATGGAGAAGTCATTTCGAATGACTGGTCCTCAGTGTTGTGAGAACGATGACTGGTTAAAATTTTTGGTGGTTTCTTGTTCAGTCCATAGGCCTACATCATGTGGCAAACCGGTGAGCATGTGGCTCTATTAGTATAGGAGATACCTGAAAACATATCACACTTTTCATCATAGTGCTTTTACCAATGCATAAAATGCATGGAGAAGTCATTTCGAATGACTGGTCCTCAGTGTTGTGAGAACGATGACTGGTTAAAATTTTTGGTGGTTTCTTGTTCAGTCCATAGGCCTACATCATGTGGCAAACCGGTGAGCATGTGGCTCTATTAGTATAGGAGATACCTGAAAACATATCACACTTTTCATCATAGTGCTTTTACCAATGCATAAAATGCATGGAGAAGTCATTTCGAATGACTGGTCCTCAGTGTTGTGAGAACGATGACTGGTTAAAATTTTTGGTGGTTTCTTGTTCAGTCCATAGGCCTACATCATGTGGCAAACCGGTGAGCATGTGGCTCTATTAGTATAGGAGATACCTGAAAACATATCACACTTTTCATCATAGTGCTTTTACCAATGCATAAAATGCATGGAGAAGTCATTTCGAATGACTGGTCCTCAGTGTTGTGAGAACGATGACTGGTTAAAATTTTTGGTGGTTTCTTGTTCAGTCCATAGGCCTACATCATGTGGCAAACCGGTGAGCATGTGGCTCTATTAGTATAGGAGATACCTGAAAACATATCACACTTTTCATCATAGTGCTTTTACCAATGCATAAAATGCATGGAGAAGTCATTTCGAATGACTGGTCCTCAGTGTTGTGAGAACGATGACTGGTTAAAATTTTTGGTGGTTTCTTGTTCAGTCCATAGGCCTACATCATGTGGCAAACCGGTGAGCATGTGGCTCTATTAGTATAGGAGATACCTGAAAACATATCACACTTTTCATCATAGTGCTTTTACCAATGCATAAAATGCATGGAGAAGTCATTTCGAATGACTGGTCCTCAGTGTTGTGAGAACGATGACTGGTTAAAATTTTTGGTGGTTTCTTGTTCAGTCCATAGGCCTACATCATGTGGCAAACCGGTGAGCATGTGGCTCTATTAGTATAGGAGATACCTGAAAACATATCACACTTTTCATCATAGTGCTTTTACCAATGCATAAAATGCATAGAGAAGTCATTTCGAATGACTGGTCCTCAGTGTTGTGAGAACGATGACTGGTTAAAATTTTTGGTGGTTTCTTGTTCAGTCCATAGGCCTACATCATGTGGCAAACCGGTGAGCATGTGGCTCTATTAGTATAGGAGATACCTGAAAACATATCACACTTTTCATCATAGTGCTTTTACCAATGCATAAAATGCATGGAGAAGTCATTTCGAATGACTGGTCCTCAGTGTTGTGAGAACGATGACTGGTTAAAATTTTTGGTGGTTTCTTGTTCAGTCCATAGGCCTACATCATGTGGCAAACCGGTGAGCATGTGGCTCTATTAGTATAGGAGATACCTGAAAACATATCACACTTTTCATCATAGTGCTTTTACCAATGCATAAAATGCATGGAGAAGTCATTTCGAATGACTGGTCCTCAGTGTTGTGAGAACGATGACTGGTTAAAATTTTTGGTGGTTTCTTGTTCAGTCCATAGGCCTACATCATGTGGCAAACCGGTGAGCATGTGGCTCTATTAGTATAGGAGATACCTGAAAACATATCACACTTTTCATCATAGTGCTTTTACCAATGCATAAAATGCATGGAGAAGTCATTTCAAATGACTGATCCTCAGTGTTGTGAGAACGATGACTGGTTAAAATTTTTGGTGGTTTCTTGTTCAGTCCATAGGCCTACATCATGTGGCAAACCGGTGAGCATGTGGCTCTATTAGTATAGGAGATACCTGAAAACATATCACACTTTTCATCATAGTGCTTTTACCAATGCATAAAATGCATGGAGAAGTCATTTCGAATGACTGGTCCTCAGTGTTGTGAGAACGATGACTGGTTAAAATTTTTGGTGGTTTCTTGTTCAGTCCATAGGCCTACATCATGTGGCAAACCGGTGAGCATGTGGCTCTATTAGTATAGGAGATACCTGAAAACATATCACACTTTTCATCATAGTGCTTTTACCAATGCAAAAAATGCATGGAGAAGTCATTTCGAATGACTGGTCCTCAGTGTTGTGAGAACGATGACTGGTTAAAATTTTTGGTGGTTTCTTGTTCAGTCCATAGGCTTACATCATGTGGCAAACCGGTGAGCATGTGGCTCTATTAGTATAGGAGATACCTGAAAACATATCACACTTTTCATCATAGTGCTTTTACCAATGCATAAAATGCATGGAGAAGTCATTTCGAATGACTGGTCCTCAGTGTTGTGAGAACGATGACTGGTTAAAATTTTTGATGGTTTCTTGTTCAGTCCATAGGCCTACATCATGTGGCAATCCGGTGAGCATGTGGCTCTATTAGTATAGGAGATACCTGAAAACATATCACACTTTTCATCATAGTGCTTTTACCAATGCATAAAATGCATGGAGAAGTCATTTCGCTTTCAGGAAATTTTTATTGGGTTTTAACTTTAACAGGAACGGGTAAGAAAGGGAGGGGAGGGGTGGAAAGGGGAGGGGGGAGGGAGAGGAGGTAAGAAAGGAACAACCCCCTGACATAGGGGGAGATATAGGCAAACATACCGTTGAGCAAAATAAACAAAGCAAAATAGTACATTATACACATATATAGTAAACATTAGACGTTTGAGGTGTCATTAAGTATTTGATATTGTAGTGGTTAACTGGTAGGTAGTAGATTATGAAAGCCTAATGTGAAGTTTCGCTTATTGTATGATGTGTAATGATTTGTAACAGGGAACATCTAAGATGTACCTGTGGCTCTGTGGGCAAAAATAAATGGCTCAAGATTAAAGCTGATCGTTGGGAACTAAGACCCCTATTGGGTAAGACAGTATTGTGTAGGTAGAAAAAGTATGAGGGGTAAACTACACTTTATTCAGAAACATTGTATGCTTTACCAGGTTTAAGGACATGTTGGCTAGACATTCTCGGAGGACTTAGGCCGTGGTGTTGAAGAAAGGATAGGCCTTCCGCTGGGTTTGAAACATGGACGCTACCCGACAAGAGTTTTATTGTGAGAGTAGAGTAAGGGGACCATGAGTATGAAAAATGCGCCCTCCGGAGTTCTTGTGTAATGTGTGCAAAGTCTCTACGTTTCTTCAGGGTGGCTCTAGATAGGTCCCTATAGAAAGATAGTTGACCAAAGAAGAAAGCTGGAAGTTCTTATCGGAGGGGAGATCGAATAGTTTGTTCCTGATCCATGACGGGAAGAAGGAGACGATAACGTCTCTTGGTACGTCTTGTGGGAGAGACGCAGGTCTTTTGATTCGGAAGGCTTTTTCAATGATGTTCGGTTCACTGGCCTCAGGTATGAATTTGTGGATCATTTTGAGAATATAACTCTTCAGCTGTGGTGGTTCAATAGATTCAGGAACTCCTCTTATTTTTACATTGCTCCTCCTTCTGTGATCCTCGAGATGCGCTTTATTATTTTTTAGGTTGTCTAAGTCTTTTTGAAGAGTGTCAATTTTAGTTTCCAGTATAGAGGGGGACATTGAGCTGGTCGGGTAAGTGAAATCCATGCTCCTGTATGAAAGATCCTCTACGCTGGTGTCGGATAAAAATTCAGATGGTAGTTATGGGTCGTGAGTGGGCGATGTGCAATCACTTTGGGAGGAACTCGAGGAGGGGGCCGATGAGGAGGAGCCGATGCTCTCAGCTAAAGAAGAAAGTGCGTCTTTTACGTAGGATTCGGACACTGTCTCTGAACCCTCTGGGTCTATGGAGGATAAATTAAGAGAGAAAATTCGATCGAGGTTCATACTTCGTTTCGCAAAAGCAATATCTAACATTTCGCTGAGTTGTTCCATAAAGTGGTCAAAGTCTCTCTTGAGAAGCGGTTTATTGTTTATTATTGCCTCCATTGGATCAATTAGTGGGCATGGTATATTTGGAGTAAAGCCTTCCCCCTCTTGGACTATTTGCTCACAGTGGAATTGAGATTTTGTCTGTGAGTGGGGTCTGGTCTGTGGAGAGAATGGAGGGGCATCATGCCTTAATGTATGGGTTGCACTTTCATTTTTGGTCTTGTGGAAAGCTGGGTAGCTGTGGTCAGTGGGCGGAGTTGGGGGAGGAGTCTCGTCCTGTTTACTTCTCCCCCATCCAGGTGAACTTCCCTGTGCCCCTTTGCGCCCCTTCTCGGGCTCTTTCGGCCAGTGAGTGGTTAATGTTTTTGAGTCTCTTTGTACTGCGGGCCGGGCTGATGAGTTTATTGGAGCCGAGACACTGTCTCCGGCTCCCAGTGTGTTTTCATGGCCGGCCGTGGGCGGAGTGGTGGGCGGAGCCTCGGCGTTTCCTCTATGCCTCAGTCCCGCCTTTTTGAATATAGCCGCGGCTCTGTGCCCTCTCCCCGCGGCCGCTCCCAGCTGTGTGGAAGCGGCCAGAGGCTTCGGGGAGTTCGGGGCAGCGAGCGCGGGTGGAGGGGCCGCCGCCGCCGCGATTCTCCGAGTCGTAGGAGCCGGATCGTCGCGAGCGGTAGGCGGGGTCATGGGCGGGGCCGCGGCGTCTCGCTCACCTCCTGTCCCCGTCGGTGTGTGCAGCGTCGCGGCTCGCGGTGAAGTCCCTGCCGCTGTGCCAGCTCGGGAAAGCTGGGTGCCGGGTCCCAAGTGTCTCCGGGAGGGACTCACCCCTTGTGCAGGTCCATGTGTGAGTCTCCCCGGCATTTTCGCTGCGGCGTCGCCATTTTTTTTTATCTCGGCCGCAGATTTGTTATGCAGTGTAGGCGGAGTCGAGGGCGGGGTTAAGGCTTCTTCTCCGAACCTCGGCTCCGGAGGCTTAGGAAAGGCCGCGGCTTCAGGCCCATGAACGGAGGAAGCTCCGGGCCGGGTAGCGGGTGTCCTGGAAGCCGCGGTTTTCAGTGCGGGTGTCACAGCGGGTCTCCCAGGTGGTCCTCCTTTGTCTGGGTCCGGGTTGAAGCCTGAGGGCTTGTTTGGCTGTGGTTTTCTTGCCCTCTGAATGTGCGGGCCTGCAGGGAGGCCGCTGCTGGATCTTAGGTGTCCTTTAGTTATATTTGCCATCATTAGAGAGGCTCTGCAAGCGTTCTGTGCTGTTCTAGGTAGCTTTAGGCAGGTTTAAGTGGAGTTTAGTCCCCAGATGTAAGCTATTAGTAGCTTATTATACGGGTTTCAGCAGGAGCTACCCAGGCACAGGTCTGCTCCCTAACCCGTGCAAGCCACGCCCCCGGAGAAGTCATTTCGAATGACTGGTCCTCAGTGTTGTGAGAACGATGACTGGTTAAAATTTTTGGTGGTTTCTTGTTCAGTCCATAGGCCTACATCATGTGGCAAACCGGTGAGCATGTGGCTCTATTAGTATAGGAGATACCTGAAAACATATCACACTTTTCATCATAGTGCTTTTACCAATGCATAAAATGCATGGAGAAGTCATTTCGAATGACTGGTCCTCAGTGTTGTGAGAACGATGACTGGTTAAAATTTTTGGTGGTTTCTTGTTCAGTCCATAGGCCTACATCATGTGGCAAACCGGTGAGCATGTGGCTCTATTAGTATAGGAGATACCTGAAAACATATCACACTTTTCATCATAGTGCTTTTACCAATGCATAAAATGCATGGAGAAGTCATTTCGAATGACTGGTCCTCAGTGTTGTGAGAACGATGACTGGTTAAAATTTTTGGTGGTTTCTTGTTCAGTCCATAGGCCTACATCATGTGGCAAACCGGTGAGCATGTGGCTCTATTAGTATAGGAGATACCTGAAAACATATCACACTTTTCATCATAGTGCTTTTACCAATGCATAAAATGCATGGAGAAGTCATTTCGAATGACTGGTCCTCAGTGTTGTGAGAACGATGACTGGTTAAAATTTTTGGTGGTTTCTTGTTCAGTCCATAGGCCTACATCATGTGGCAAACCGGTGAGCATGTGGCTCTATTAGTATAGGAGATACCTGAAAACATATCACACTTTTCATCATAGTGCTTTTACCAATGCATAAAATGCATGCAGAAGTCATTTCGAATGACTGGTCCTCAGTGTTGTGAGAACGATGACTGGTTAAAATTTTTGGTGGTTTCTTGTTCAGTCCATAGGCCTACATCATGTGGCAAACCGGTGAGCATGTGGCTCTATTAGTATAGGAGATACCTGAAAACATATCACACTTTTCATCATAGTGCTTTTACCAATGCATAAAATGCATGGAGAAGTCATTTCGAATGACTGGTCCTCAGTGTTGTGAGAACGATGACTGGTTAAAATTTTTGGTGGTTTCTTGTTCAGTCCATAGGCCTACATCATGTGGCAAACCGGTGAGCATGTGGCTCTATTAGTATAGGAGATACCTGAAAACATATCACACTTTTCATCATAGTGCTTTTACCAATGCATAAAATGCATGGAGAAGTCATTTCGAATGACTGGTCCTCAGTGTTGTGAGAACGATGACTGGTTAAAATTTTTGGTGGTTTCTTGTTCAGTCTATAGGCCTACATCATGTGGCAAACCGGTGAGCATGTGGCTCTATTAGTATAGGAGATACCTGAAAACATATCACACTTTTCATCATAGTGCTTTTACCAATGCATAAAATGCATGGAGAAGTCATTTCGAATGACTGGTCCTCAGTGTTGTGAGAACGATGACTGGTTAAAATTTTTGGTGGTTTCTTGTTCAGTCCATAGGCCTACATCATGTGGCAAACCGGTGAGCATGTGGCTCTATTAGTATAGGAGATACCAGAAAACATATCACACTTTTCATCATAGTGCTTTTACCAATGCATAAAATGCATGGAGAAGTCATTTCGAATGACTGGTCCTCAGTGTTGTGAGAACGATGACTGGTTAAAATTTTTGGTGGTTTCTTGTTCAGTCCATAGGCCTACATCATGTGGCAAACCGGTGAGCATGTGGCTCTATTAGTATAGGAGATACCTGAAAACATATCACACTTTTCATCATAGTGCTTTTACCAATGCATAAAATGCATGGAGAAGTCATTTCGAATGACTGGTCCTCAGTGTTGTGAGAACGATGACTGGTTAAAATTTTTGGTGGTTTCTTGTTCAGTCCATAGGCCTACATCATGTGGCAAACCGGTGAGCATGTGGCTCTATTAGTATAGGAGATACCAGAAAACATATCACACTTTTCATCATAGTGCTTTTACCAATGCATAAAATGCATGGAGAAGTCATTTCGAATGACTGGTCCTCAGTGTTGTGAGAACGATGACTGGTTAAAATTTTTGGTGGTTTCTTGTTCAGTCCATAGGCCTACATCATGTGGCAAACCGGTGAGCATGTGGCTCTATTAGTATAGGAGATACCTGAAAACATATCACACTTTTCATCATAGTGCTTTTACCAATGCATAAAATGCATGGAGAAGTCATTTCGAATGACTGGTCCTCAGTGTTGTGAGAACGATGACTGGTTAAAATTTTTGGTGGTTTCTTGTTCAGTCCATAGGCCTACATCATGTGGCAAACCGGTGAGCATGTGGCTCTATTAGTATAGGAGATATCTGAAAACATATCACACTTTTCATCATAGTGCTTTTACCAATGCATAAAATGCATGGAGAAGTCATTTCGAATGACTGGTCCTCAGTGTTGTGAGAACGATGACTGGTTAAAATTTTTGGTGGTTTCTTGTTCAGTCCATAGGCCTACATCATGTGGCAAACCGGTGAGCATGTGGCTCTATTAGTATAGGAGATACCTGAAAACATATCACACTTTTCATCATAGTGCTTTTACCAATGCATAAAATGCATGGAGAAGTCATTTCGAATGACTGGTCCTCAGTGTTGTGAGAACGATGACTGGTTAAAATTTTTGGTGGTTTCTTGTTCAGTCCATAGGCCTACATCATGTGGCAAACCGGTGAGCATGTGGCTCTATTAGTATAGGAGATACCTGAAAACATATCACACTTTTCATCATAGTGCTTTTACCAATGCATAAAATGCATGGAGAAGTCATTTTGAATGACTGGTCCTCAGTGTTGTGAGAACGATGACTGGTTAAAATTTTTGGTGGTTTCTTGTTCAGTCCATAGGCCTACATCATGTGGCAAACCGGTGAGCATGTGGCTCTATTAGTATAGGAAATACCTGAAAACATATCACACTTTTCATCATAGTGCTTTTACCAATGCATAAAATGCATGGAGAAGTCATTTCGAATGACTGGTCCTCAGTGTTGTGAGAACGATGACTGGTTAAAATTTTTGGTGGTTTCTTGTTCAGTCCATAGGCCTACATCATGTGGCAAACCGGTGAGCATGTGGCTCTATTAGTATAGGAGATACCTGAAAACATATCACACTTTTCATCATAGTGCTTTTACCAATGCATAAAATGCATGGAGAAGTCATTTCGAATGACTGGTCCTCAGTGTTGTGAGAACGATGACTGGTTAAAATTTTTGGTGGTTTCTTGTTCAGTCCATAGGCCTACATCATGTGGCAAACCGGTGAGCATGTGGCTCTATTAGTATAGGAGATACCTGAAAACATATCACACTTTTCATCATAGTGCTTTTACCAATGCATAAAATGCATGAGAAGTCATTTCGATGACTGGTCTCAGTGTTGTGAGAACGATGACTGGTTAAAATTTTTGGTGGTTTCTTGTTCAGTCCATAGGCCTACATCATGTGGCAAACCGGTGAGCATGTGGCTCTATTAGTATAGGAGATATCTGAAAACATATCACACTTTTCATCATAGTGCTTTTACCAATGCATAAAATGCATGGAGAAGTCATTTCGAATGACTGGTCCTCAGTGTTGTGAGAACGATGACTGGTTAAAATTTTTTGGTGGTTTCTTGTTCAGTCCATAGGCCTACATCATGTGGCAAACCGGTGAGCATGTGGCTCTATTAGTATAGGGAGATACCTGAAAACATATCACACTTTTCATCATAGTGCTTTAACCAAGCATAAAATGCATGGAGAAGTCATTTCGAATGACTGGTCCTCAGTGTTGTGAGAACGATGGACTGGTTAAAATTTTTGGTGGTTTCTTGTTCAGTCCATAGGCCTACATCATGTGGCAAACCGGTGAGCATGTGGCTCTATTAGTATAGGAGATACCTGAAAACATATCACACTTTTCATCATAGTGCTTTTACCAATGCATAAAATGCATGGAGAAGTCATTTTGAATGACTGGTCCTCAGTGTTGTGAGAACGATGACTGGTTAAAATTTTTGGTGGTTTCTTGTTCAGTCCATAGGCCTACATCATGTGGCAAACCGGTGAGCATGTGGCTCTATTAGTATAGGAAATACCTGAAAACATATCACACTTTTCATCATAGTGCTTTTACCAATGCATAAAATGCATGGAGAAGTCATTTCGAATGACTGGTCCTCAGTGTTGTGAGAACGATGACTGGTTAAAATTTTGGTGGTTTCTTGTTCAGTCCATAGGCCTACATCATGTGGCAAACCGGTGGAGCATGTGGCTCTATTAGTATAGGAGATACCTGAAAACATATCACACTTTTCATCATAGTGCTTTTTACCAATGCATAAAATGCATGGAGAAGTCATTTCGAATGACTGGTCCTCAGTGTTGTGAGAACGATGACTGGTTAAAATTTTTGGTGGTTTCCTTGTTCAGTCCATAGGCCTACATCATGTGGCAAACCGGTGAGCATGTGGCTCTATTAGTATAGGAGATACCTGAAAACATATCACACTTTTCATCATAGTGCTTTTACCAATGCATAAAATGCATGGAGAAGTCATTTCGAATGACTGGTCCTCAGTGTTGTGAGAACGATGACTGGTTAAAATTTTTGGTGGTTTCTTGTTCAGTCCATAGGCCTACATCATGTGGCAAACCGGTGAGCATGTGGGCTCTATTAGTATAGGAGATATCTGAAAACATATCACACTTTTCATCATAGTGCTTTTACCAATGCATAAAATGCATGGAGAAGTCATTTCGAATGACTGGTCTCAGTGTTGTGAGAACGATGACTGGTTAAAAATTTTTGGTGGTTTCTTGTTCAGTCCATAGGCCTACATCATGTGGCAAACCGGTGAGCATGTGGCTCTATTAGTATAGGAGATACCTGAAAACATATCACACTTTTCATCATAGTGCTTTTACCAATGCATAAAATGCATGGAGAAGTCATTTCGAATGACTGGTCCTCAGTGTTGTGAGAACGATGACTGGTTAAAATTTTTGGTGGTTTCTTGTTCAGTCCATAGGCCTACATCATGTGGCAAACCGGTGAGCATGTGGCTCTATTAGTATAGGAGATACCTGAAAACATATCACACTTTTCATCATAGTGCTTTTACCAATGCATAAAAATGCATGGAGAAGTCATTTCGAATGACTGGTCCTCAGTGTTGTGAGAACGATGACTGGGTTAAAATTTTTGGTGGTTTCTTGTTCAGTCCATAGGCCTACATCATGTGGCAAAACCGGTGGAGCATGTGGCTCCTATTAGTATAGGAAATACCTGAAAACATATCACACTTTTCATCATAGTGCTTTTACCAATGCATAAAATGCATGGAGAAGTCATTTCGAATGACTGGTCCTCAGTTGTTGTGAGAACGATGACTGGTTAAAATTTTTGGTGGTTTCTTGTTCAGTCCATAGGCCTACATCATGTGGCAAACCGGTGAGCATGTGGCTCTATTAGTATAGGAGATACCTGAAAACATATCACACTTTTCATCATAGTGCTTTTTACCAATGCATAAAATGCATGGAGAAGTCATTTCGAATGACTGGTCCTCAGTGTTGTGAGAACGATGACTGGTTAAAATTTTTGGTGGTTTCTTGTTCAGTCCATAGGCCTACATCATGTGGCAAACCGGTGAGCATGTGGCTCTATTAGTATAGGAGATACCTGAAAACATATCACACTTTTCATCATAGTGCTTTTACCAATGCATAAAATGCATGGAGAAGTCATTTCGAATGACTGGTCCTCAGTGTTGTGAGAACGATGACTGGTTAAAATTTTGGTGGTTTCTTGTTCAGTCCATAGGCCTACATCATGTGGCAAACCGGTGAGCATGTGGCTCTATTAGTATAGGAGATACCTGAAAACATATCACACTTTTCATCATAGTGCTTTTACCAATGCATAAAATGCATGGAGAAGTCATTTCGAATGACTGGTCCTCAGTGTTGTGAGAACGATGACTGGTTAAAATTTTTGGTGGTTTCTTGTTCAGTCCATAGGCCTACATCATGTGGCAAACCGGTGAGCATGTGGCTCTATTAGTATAGGAGATACCAGAAAACATATCACACTTTTCATCATAGTGCTTTTACCAATGCATAAATGCATGGAGAAGTCATTTCGAATGACTGGTCCTCAGTGTTGTGAGAACGATGACTGGTTAAAATTTTTGGTGGTTTCTTGTTCAGTCCATAGGCCTACATCATGTGGCAAACCGGTGAGCATGTGGCTCTATTAGTATAGGAGATACCTGAAAACATATCACACTTTTCATCATAGTGCTTTATACCAATGCATAAAATGCATGGAGAAGTTCATTTCGAATGACTGGTCCTCAGTGTTGTGAGAACGATGACTGGTTAAAATTTTTGGTGGTTTCTTGTTCAGTCCATAGGCCTACATCATGTGCAAACCGGTGAGCATGTGGCTCTATTAGTATAGGAGATATCCTGAAAACCATATCACACTTTTCATCATAGTGCTTTTACCAATGCATAAAATGCATGGAGAAGTCATTTCGAATGACTGGTCCTCAGTGTTGTGAGAACGATGACTGGTTAAAATTTTGGTGGTTTCTTGTCAGTCCATAGGCCTACATCATGTGGCAAAACCGTGTTGAGCATGTGGCTCTATTAGTATAGGAGATACCTGAAAACATATCACACTTTTCATCATAGTGCTTTTACCAATGCATAAAATGCATGGAGAAGTCATTTCGAATGACTGGTCCTCAGTGTTGTGAGAACGATGACTGGGTTAAAATTTTTGGTGGTTTCTTGTTCAGTCCATAGGCCTACATCATGTGGCAAACCGGTGAGCATGTGGCTCTATTAGTATAGGAGATACCTGAAAACATATCACACTTTTCATCATAGTGCTTTTACCAATGCATAAAATGCATGGAGAAGTCATTTTCGAATGACTGGTCCTCAGTGTTGTGAGAACGATGACTGGTTAAAATTTTGGTGGTTTCTTGTTCAGTCCATAGGCCTACATCATGTGGCAAACCGGTGAGCATGTGGCTCTATTAGTATAGGAAATACCTGAAAACATATCACACTTTTCATCATAGTGCTTTTACCAATGCATAAAATGCATGGAGAAGTCATTTCGAATGACTGGTCCTCAGTGTTGTGAGAACGATGACTGGTTAAAATTTTTGGTGGTTTCTTGTTCAGTCCATAGGCCTACATCATGTGGCAACCGGTGAGCATGTGGCTCTATTAGTATAGGAGATACCTGAAAACATATCACACTTTTCATCATAGTGCTTTTACCAATGCATAAAATGCATGGAGAAGTCATTTCGAATGACTGGTCCTCAGTGTTGTGAGAACGATGACTGGTTAAAATTTTGGTGGTTTCTTGTTCAGTCCATAGGCCTACATCATGTGGCAAACCGGTGAGCATGTGGCTCTATTAGTATAGGAGATACCTGAAAACATATCACACTTTTCATCATAGTGCTTTTACCAATGCATAAAATGCATGGAGAAGTCATTTCGATGACTGGTCCTCAGTGTTGTGAGAACGATGACTGGTTAAAATTTTGGTGGTTTCTTGTTCAGTCCATAGGCCTACATCATGTGGCAAACCGGTGAGCATGTGGCTCTATTAGTATAGGAGATATCTGAAAACATATCACACTTTTCATCATAGTGCTTTTACCAATGCATAAAATGCATGGAGAAGTCATTTCGAATGACTGGTCCTCAGTGTTGTGAGAACGATGACTGGTTAAAATTTTGGTGGTTTCTTGTTCAGTCCATAGGCCTACATCATGTGGCAAACCGGTGAGCATGTGGCTCTATAGTATAGGAGATACTGAAAACATATCACACTTTTCATCATAGTGCTTTTACCAATGCATAAAATGCATGGAGAAGTCATTTCGAATGACTGGTCCTCAGTGTTGTGAGAACGATGACTGGTTAAAATTTTTGGTGGTTTCTTGTTCAGTCCATAGGCCTACATCATGTGGCAAACCGGTGAGCATGTGGCTCTATTAGTATAGGAGATACCTGAAAACATATCACACTTTTCATCATAGTGCTTTTACCAATGCATAAAATGCATGGAGAAGTCATTTCGAATGACTGGTCCTCAGTGTTTGTGAGAACGATGACTGGTTAAAATTTTTGGTGGTTTCTTGTTCAGTCCATAGGCCTACATCATGTGGCAAACCGGTGAGCATGTGGCTCTATTAGTATAGGAAATACCTGAAACATATCACACTTTTCATCATAGTGCTTTTACCAATGCATAAAATGCATGGAGAAGTCATTTCGAATGACTGGTCCTCAGTGTTGTGAGAACGATGACTGGTTAAAATTTTTGGTGGTTTCTTGTTCAGTCCATAGGCCTACATCATGTGGCAAACCGGTGAGCATGTGGCTCTATTAGTATAGGAGATACCTGAAAACATATCACACTTTTCATCATAGTGCTTTTACCAATGCATAAAATGCATGGAGAAGTCATGTCGAATGACTGGTCCTCAGTGTTGTGAGAACGATGACTGGTTAAAATTTTTGGTGGTTTCTTGTTCAGTCCATAGGCCTACATCATGTGGCAAACCGGTGAGCATGTGGCTCTATTAGTATAGGAGATACCTGAAAACATATCACACTTTTCATCATAGTGCTTTTACCAATGCATAAAATGCATGGAGAAGTCATTTCGAATGACTGGTCCTCAGTGTTGTGAGAACGATGACTGGTTAAAATTTTTGGTGGTTTCTTGTTCAGTCCATAGGCTACATCAGTGTGGCAAACCGGTGAGCATGTGGCTCTATTAGTATAGGAGATACCTGAAAACATATCACACTTTTCATCATAGTGCTTTTACCAATGCATAAAATGCATGGAGAAGTCATTTCGAATGACTGGTCCCTCAGTGTTGTGAGAACGATGACTGGTTAAAATTTTTGGTGGTTTCTTGTTCAGTCCATAGGCCTACATCATGTGGCAAACCGGTGAGCATGTGGCTCTATTAGTATAGGAGATACCTGAAAACATATCACACTTTTCATCATAGTGCTTTTACCAATGCATAAAATGCATGGAGAAGTCATTTCGAATGACTGGTCCTCAGTGTTGTGAGAACGATGACTGGTTAAAATTTTTGGTGGTTTCTTGTTCAGTCCATAGGCCTACATCATGTGGCAAACCGGTGAGCATGTGGCTCTATTAGTATAGGAGATACCTGAAAACATATCACACTTTTCATCATAGTGCTTTTACCAATGCATAAAATGCATGGAGAAGTCATTTCGAATGACTGGTCCTCAGTGTTGTGAGAACGATGACTGGTTAAAATTTTTGGTGGTTTCTTGTTCAGCATAGGCCTACATCATGTGGCAAACCGGTGAGCATGTGGCTCTATTAGTATAGGAGATACCTGAAAACATATCACACTTTTCATCATAGTGCTTTTACCAATGCATAAAATGCATGGAGAAGTCATTTCGAATGACTGGTCCTCAGTGTTGTGAGAACGATGACTGGTTAAAATTTTTGGTGGTTTCTTGTTCAGTCCATAGGCCTACATCATGTGGCAAACCGGTGAGCATGTGGCTCTATTAGTATAGGAGATACCTGAAAACATATCACACTTTTCATCATAGTGCTTTTACCAATGCATAAAATGCATGGAGAAGTCATTTCGAATGACTGGTCCTCAGTGTTGTGAGAACGATGACTGGTTAAAATTTTTGGTGGTTTCTTGTTCAGTCCATAGGCCTACATCATGTGGCAAACCGGTGAGCATGTGGCTCTATTAGTATAGGAGATACCTGAAAACATATCACACTTTTCATCATAGTGCTTTTACCAATGCATAAAATGCATGGAGAAGTCATTTCGAATGACTGGTCCTCAGTGTTGTGAGAACGATGACTGGTTAAAATTTTTGGTGGTTTCTTGTTCAGTCCATAGGCCTACATCATGTGGCAAACCGGTGAGCATGTGGCTCTATTAGTATAGGAGATACCTGAAAACATATCACACTTTTCATCATAGTGCTTTTACCAATGCATAAAATGCATGGAGAAGTCATTTCGAATGACTGGTCCTCAGTGTTGTGAGAACGATGACTGGTTAAAATTTTTGGTGGTTTCTTGTTCAGTCCATAGGCCTACATCATGTGGCAAACCGGTGAGCATGTGGCTCTATTAGTATAGGAGATACCTGAAAACATATCACACTTTTCATCATAGTGCTTTTACCAATGCATAAAATGCATGGAGAAGTCATTTCGAATGACTGGTCCTCAGTGTTGTGAGAACGATGACTGGTTAAAATTTTTGGTGGTTTCTTGTTCAGTCCATAGGCCTACATCATGTGGCAAACCGGTGAGCATGTGGCTCTATTAGTATAGGAGATACCTGAAAACATATCACACTTTTCATCATAGTGCTTTTACCAATGCATAAAATGCATGGAGAAGTCATTTCGAATGACTGGTCCTCAGTGTTGTGAGAACGATGACTGGTTAAAATTTTTGGTGGTTTCTTGTTCAGTCCATAGGCCTACATCATGTGGCAAACCGGTGAGCATGTGGCTCTATTAGTATAGGAGATACCTGAAAACATATCACACTTTTCATCATAGTGCTTTTACCAATGCATAAAATGCATGGAGAAGTCATTTCGAATGACTGGTCCTCAGTGTTGTGAGAACGATGACTGGTTAAAATTTTTGGTGGTTTCTTGTTCAGTCCATAGGCCTACATCATGTGGCAAACCGGTGAGCATGTGGCTCTATTAGTATAGGAGATACCTGAAAACATATCACACTTTTCATCATAGTGCTTTTACCAATGCATAAAATGCATGGAGAAGTCATTTCGAATGACTGGTCCTCAGTGTTGTGAGAACGATGACTGGTTAAAATTTTTGGTGGTTTCTTGTTCAGTCCATAGGCCTACATCATGTGGCAAACCGGTGAGCATGTGGCTCTATTAGTATAGGAGATACCTGAAAACATATCACACTTTTCATCATAGTGCTTTTACCAATGCATAAAATGCATGGAGAAGTCATTTCGAATGACTGGTCCTCAGTGTTGTGAGAACGATGACTGGTTAAAATTTTTGGTGGTTTCTTGTTCAGTCCATAGGCCTACATCATGTGGCAAACCGAACCGGTGAGCATGTGGCTCTATTAGGTATAGGAGATACCTGAAAACATATCACACTTTTCATCATCGTGCTTTTACCAATGCATAAATGCATGGAGAAGTCATTTCGAATGACTGGTCCTCAGTGTTGTGAGAACGATGAGTGTTAAATTTTTGGTGGTTTCTTGTTCAGTCCATAGCCTACATCATGTGGCAACCGGTGAGCATGTGGCTCTATTAGTATAGGAGATACCTGAAAACATATCACACTTTTCATCATAGTGCTTTTACCAATGCATAAAATGCATGGAGAAGTCATTTCGAATGACTGGTCCTCAGTGTTGTGAGACGATGACTGGTTAAAATTTTGGTGGTTTCTTGTTCACGTCATAGGCCTACATCATGTGGCAAACCGGTGAGCATGTGGCTCTATTAGTATAGGAGATACCTGAAAACATATCACACTTCTTCATCATAGTGCTTTTACCAATGCCATAAATGCATGGAGACAGTCTTTTCGAATGACTGGTCCTCAGTGTTGTGAGAACGATGACTGGTTAAAATTTTTGGTGGTTTCTTGTTCCAGTCATAGGCCTACATCATGTGGCAAAACGGTGAGCATGTGCTCTATTAGTATAAGGAGATACCTGAAAACATATCACACTTTTCATCATCGTGCTTTTACCAATGCATAAAATGCATGGGAGAAGTCATTTCGAATGACTGGTCCTCAGTGTTGTGAGAACGATGACTGGTTAAAATTTTTGGTGGTTTCTTGTTCAGTCCATAGGCCTACATCATGTGGCAAACCGGTGAGCATGTGGCTCTATTAGTATAGGAGATACCTGAAAACATATCACACTTTCATCATAGTGCTATTACCAATGCATAAAATGCATGGAGAAGTCATTTCGAATGACTGGTCCTCAGTGTTGTGAGAACGATGACTGGTTAAAATTTTTGGTGGTTTCTTGTTCAGTCCATAGGCCTACATCATGTGGCAAAACCGGTGAGCATGTGGCTCTATTAGTATAGGAGATACCTGAAAACATATCACACTTTTCATCATAGTGCTTTTACCAATGCATAAAATGCATGGAGAAGTTCATTTTCGAATGACTGGTCCTCAGTGTTGTGAGAACGATGACTGGTTAAAATTTTTGGTGGTTTCTTGTTCAGTCCATAGGCCTACATCATGTGGCAAACCGGTGAGCATGTGGCTCTATTAGTATAGGAGATACCTGAAAACATATCACACTTTTCATCATAGTGCTTTTACCAATGCATAAAATGCATGGAGAAGTCATTTCGAATGACTGGTCCTCAGTGTCTGTGAGAACGATGACTGGTTAAAATTTTTGGTGGTTTCTTGTTCAGGTCCATAGGCCTACATCATGTGGCAAACCGGTGAGCATGTGGCTCTATTAGTATAGGAGATACCTGAAAAACATATCACACTTTTCATCATAGTGCTTTTACCAATGCATAAAATGCATGGAGAAGTCATTTCGAATGACTGGTCTCAGTGTTGTGAGAACCGATGACTGGTTAAAATTTTTGGTGGTTTCTTGTTCAGTCCATAGGGCCTACATCATGTGGCAAACCGGTGAGCATGTGGCTCTATTAGTATAGGAGATACCTGAAAACATATCACACTTTTCATCATAGTGCTTTTACCAATGCATAAAATGCTTGGAGAAGTCATTTCGAATGACTGGTCCTCAGTGTTGTGAGAACGATGACTGGTTAAAATTTTTGGTGGTTTCTTGTTCAGTCCATAGGCCTACATCATGTGGCAAACGGTGAGCATGTGGCTCTATTAGTATAGGAGATACCTGAAAAACATATCACACTTTTCATCATAGTGCTTTTACCAATGCATAAAATGCATGGAGAAGTCATTTTCGAATGACTGGTCCTCAGTGTTGTGAGAACGATGACTGGTTAAAATTTTTGGTGGTTTCTTGTTCAGTCCATGGGCCTACATCATGTGGCAAACCGGTGAGCATGTGGCTCTATTAGTATAGGAGATACCTGAAAACATATCACACTTTTCATCATAGTGCTTTTACCAATGCATAAAATGCTTGGAGAAGTCATTTCGAATGACTGGTCCTCAGTGTTGTGAGAACGATGACTGGTTAAAATTTTTGGTGGTTTCTTGTTCAGTCCATAGGCCTACATCATGTGGCAAACCGGTGAGCATGTGGCTCTATTAGTATAGGAGATACCTGAAAAACATATCACACTTTTCATCATAGTGCTTTTAACCAATGCATAAAATGCATGGAGAAGTCATTTCGAATGACTGGTCCTCAGTGTTGTGAGAACGATGACTGGTTAAAATTTTTGGTGGTTTCTTGTTCAGTCCATGGGCCTACATCATGTGGCAAACCGGTGAGCATGTGGCTCTATTAGTATAGGAGATACCTGAAAACATATCACACTTTCATCATAGTGCTTTTACCAATGCATAAAATGCTTGGAGAAGTCATTTCGAATGACTGGTCCTCAGTGTTGTGAGAACGATGACTGGTTAAAATTTTTGGTGTTTTCTTGTTCAGTCCATAGGCCTACATCATGTGCAAACCGGTGAGCATGTGGCTCTATTAGTATAGGAGATACCTGAAAACATATCACACTTTTCATCAATAGTGCTTTTACCAATGCATAAAATGCATGGAGAAGTCATTTCGAATGACTGGTCCTCAGTGTTGTGAGAACGATGACTGGTTAAAATTTTTGGTGGTTTCTTGTTCAAGTCCATAGGCCTACATCATGTGGCAAACCGGTGAGCATGTGGCTCTATTAGTATAGGAGATACCTGAAAACATATCACACTTTTCATCATAGTGCTTTTACCAATGCATAAAATGCATGGAGAAGTCATTTCGAATGACTGGTCCTCAGTGTTGTGAGAACGATGACTGGTTAAAATTTTTGGTGGTTTCTTGTTCAGTCCATAGGCCTACATCATGTGGCAAACCGGTGAGCATGTGGCTCTATTAGTATAGGAGATACCTGAAAACATATCACACTTTTCATCATAGTGCTTTTACCAATGCTATAAAATGCATGGAGAAGTCATTTCAATGACTGGTCCTCAGTGTTGTGAGAACGATGACTGGTTAAAATTTTGGTGGTTTTGGTTTCTTGTTCAGTCCATAGGCCTACATCATGTGGCAAACCGGTGAGCATGTGGCTCTATTAGTATAGGAGATACCTGAAAACATATCACACTTTTCATCATAGTGCTTTTACCAATGCATAAAATGCATGGAGAAGTCATTTCGAATGACTGGTCCTCAGTGTTGTGAGAACGATGACTGGTTAAAATTTTTGGTGGTTTCTTGTTCAGTCCATAGGCCTACATCATGTGGCAAACCGGTGAGCATGTGGCTCTATTAGTATAGAAGATACCTGAAAACATATCACACTTTTCATCATAGTGCTTTTACCAATGCATAAAATGCATGGAGAAGTCATTTCGAATGACTGGTCCTCAGTGTTGTGAGAACGATGACTGGTTAAAATTTTTGGTGGTTTCTTGTTCAGTCCATAGGCCTACATCATGTGGCAAACCGGTGAGCATGTGGCTCTATTAGTATAGGAGATACCTGAAAACATATCACACTTTTCATCATAGTGCATTTACCAATGCATAAAATGCATGGAGAAGTCATTTCGAATGACTGGTCCTCAGTGTTGTGAGAACGATGACTGGTTAAAATTTTTGGTGGTTTCTTGTTCAGTCCATAGGCCTACATCATGTGGCAAACCGGTGAGCATGTGGCTCTATTAGTATAGGAGATACCTGAAAACATATCACACTTTTCATCATAGTGCTTTTACCAATGCATAAAATGCATGGAGAAGTCATTTCGAATGACTGGTCCTCAGTGTTGTGAGAACGATGACTGGTTAAAATTTTTGGTGGTTTCTTGTTCAGTCCATAGGCCTACATCATGTGGCAAACCGGTGAGCATGTGGCTCTATTAGTATAGGAGATACCTGAAAACATATCACACTTTTCATCATAGTGCTTTTACCAATGCATAAAATGCATGGAGAAGTCATTTCGAATGACTGGTCCTCAGTGTTGTGAGAACGATGACTGGTTAAAATTTTTGGTGGTTTCTTGTTCAGTCCATAGGCCTACATCATGTGGCAAACCGGTGAGCATGTGGCTCTATTAGTATAGGAGATACCTGAAAACATATCACACTTTTCATCATAGTGCTTTTACCAATGCATAAAATGCATGGAGAAGTCATTTCGAATGACTGGTCCTCAGTGTTGTGAGAATGATGACTGGTTAAAATTTTTGGTGGTTTCTTGTTCAGTCCATAGGCCTACATCATGTGGCAAACCGGTGAGCATGTGGCTCTATTAGTATAGGAGATACCTGAAAACATATCACACTTTTCATCATAGTGCTTTTACCAATGCATAAAATGCATGGAGAAGTCATTTCGAATGACTGGTCCTCAGTGTTGTGAGAACGATGACTGGTTAAAATTTTTGGTGGTTTCTTGTTCAGTCCATAGGCCTACATCATGTGGCAAACCGGTGAGCATGTGGCTCTATTAGTATAGGAGATACCTGAAAACATATCACACTTTTCATCATAGTGCTTTTACCAATGCATAAAATGCATGGAGAAGTCATTTCGAATGACTGGTCCTCAGTGTTGTGAGAACGATGACTGGTTAAAATTTTTGGTGGTTTCTTGTTCAGTCCATAGGCCTACATCATGTGGCAAACCGGTGAGCATGTGGCTCTATTAGTATAGGAGATACCTGAAAACATATCACACTTTTCATCATAGTGCATTTACCAATGCATAAAATGCATGGAGAAGTCATTTCGAATGACTGGTCCTCAGTGTTGTGAGAACGATGACTGGTTAAAATTTTTGGTGGTTTCTTGTTCAGTCCATAGGCCTACATCATGTGGCAAACCGGTGAGCATGTGGCTCTATTAGTATAGGAGATACCTGAAAACATATCACACTTTTCATCATAGTGCTTTTACCAATGCATAAAATGCATGGAGAAGTCATTTCGAATGACTGGTCCTCAGTGTTGTGAGAACGATGACTGGTTAAAATTTTTGGTGGTTTCTTGTTCAGTCCATAGGCCTACATCATGTGGCAAACCGGTGAGCATGTGGCTCTATTAGTATAGGAGATACCTGAAAACATATCACACTTTTCATCATAGTGCTTTTACCAATGCATAAAATGCATGGAGAAGTCATTTCGAATGACTGGTCCTCAGTGTTGTGAGAACGATGACTGGTTAAAATTTTTGGTGGTTTCTTGTTCAGTCCATAGGCCTACATCATGTGGCAAACCGGTGAGCATGTGGCTCTATTAGTATAGGAGATACCTGAATACATATCACACTTTTCATCATAGTGCATTTACCAATGCATAAAATGCATGGAGAAGTCATTTCGAATGACTGGTCCTCAGTGTTGTGAGAACGATGACTGGTTAAAATTTTTGGTGGTTTCTTGTTCAGTCCATAGGCCTACATCATGTGGCAAACCGGTGAGCATGTGGCTCTATTAGTATAGGAGATACCTGAAAACATATCACACTTTTCATCATAGTGCTTTTACCAATGCATAAAATGCATGGAGAAGTCATTTCGAATGACTGGTCCTCAGTGTTGTGAGAACGATGACTGGTTAAAATTTTTGGTGGTTTCTTGTTCAGTCCATAGGCCTACATCATGTGGCAAACCGGTGAGCATGTGGCTCTATTAGTATAGGAGATACCTGAAAACATATCACACTTTTCATCATAGTGCTTTTACCAATGCATAAAATGCATGGAGAAGTCATTTCGAATGACTGGTCCTCAGTGTTGTGAGAACGATGACTGGTTAAAATTTTTGGTGGTTTCTTGTTCAGTCCATAGGCCTACATCATGTGGCAAACCGGTGAGCATGTGGCTCTATTAGTATAGGAGATACCTGAAAACATATCACACTTTTCATCATAGTGCTTTTACCAATGCATAAAATGCATGGAGAAGTCATTTCGAATGACTGGTCCTCAGTGTTGTGAGAACGATGACTGGATAAAATTTTTGGTGGTTTCTTGTAAAGTCCATAGGCCTACATCATGTGGCAAACCGGTGAGCATGTGGCTCTATTAGTATAGGAGATACCTGAAAACATATCACACTTTTCATCATAGTGCTTTTACCAATGCATAAAATGCATGGAGAAGTCATTTCGAATGACTGGTCCTCAGTGTTGTGAGAACGATGACTGGTTAAAATTTTTGGTGGTTTCTTGTTCAGTCCATAGGCCTACATCATGTGGCAAACCGGTGAGCATGTGGCTCCATTAGTTTAGGAGATACCTGAAAACATATCACACTTTTCATCATAGTGCTTTTACCAATGCATAAAATGCATGGAGAAGTCATTTCGAATGACTGGTCCTCAGTGTTGTGAGAACGATGACTGGTTAAAATTTTTGGTGGTTTCTTGTTCAGTCCATAGGCCTACATCATGTGGCAAACCGGTGAGCATGTGGCTCTATTAGTATAGGAGATACCTGAAAACATATCACACTTTTCATCATAGTGCTTTTACCAATGCATAAAATGCATGGAGAAGTCATTTCGAATGACTGGTCCTCAGTGTTGTGAGAACGATGACTGGTTAAAATTTTTGGTGGTTTCTTGTTCAGTCCATAGGCCTACATCATGTGGCAAACCGGTGAGCATGTGGCTCTATTAGTATAGGAGATACCTGAAAACATATCACACTTTTCATCATAGTGCTTTTACCAATGCATAAAATGCATGGAGAAGTCATTTCGAATGACTGGTCCTCAGTGTTGTGAGAACGATGACTGGATAAAATTTTTGGTGGTTTCTTGTAAAGTCCATAGGCCTACATCATGTGGCAAACCGGTGAGCATGTGGCTCTATTAGTATAGGAGATACCTGAAAACATATCACACTTTTCATCATAGTGCTTTTACCAATGCATAAAATGCATGGAGAAGTCATTTCGAATGACTGGTCCTCAGTGTTGTGAGAACGATGACTGGTTAAAATTTTTGGTGGTTTCTTGTTCAGTCCATAGGCCTACATCATGTGGCAAACCGGTGAGCATGTGGCTCCATTAGTTTAGGAGATACCTGAAAACATATCACACTTTTCATCATTGTGCTTTTACCAATGCATAAAATGCATGGAGAAGTCATTTCGAATGACTGGTCCTCAGTGTTGTGAGAACGATGACTGGATAAAATTTTTGGTGGTTTCTTGTTCAGTCCATAGGCCTACATCATGTGGCAAACCGGTGAGCATGTGGCTCTATTAGTATAGGAGATACCTGAAAACATATCACACTTTTCATCATAGTGCTTTTACCAATGCATAAAATGCATGGAGAAGTCATTTCGAATGACTGGTCCTCAGTGTTGTGAGAATGATGACTGGTTAAAATTTTTGGTGGTTTCTTGTTCAGTCCATAAGCCTACATCATGTGGCAAACCGGTGAGCATGTGGCTCTATTAGTATAGGAGATACCTGAAAACATATCACACTTTTCATCATAGTGCTTTTACCAATGCATAAAATGCATGGAGAAGTCATTTCGAATGACTGGTCCTCAGTGTTGTGAGAACGATGACTGGATAAAATTTTTGGTGGTTTCTTGTAAAGTCCATAGGCCTACATCATGTGGCAAACCGGTGAGCATGTGGCTCTATTAGTATAGGAGATACCTGAAAACATATCACACTTTTCATGATAGTGCTTTTACCAATGCATAAAATGCATGGAGAAGTCATTTCGAATGACTGGTCCTCAGTGTTGTGAGAACGATGACTGGTTAAAATTTTTGGTGGTTTCTTGTTCAGTCCATAGGCCTACATCATGTGGCAAACCGGTGAGCATGTGGCTCCATTAGTTTAGGAGATACCTGAAAACATATCACACTTTTCATCATAGTGCTTTTACCAATGCATAAAATGCATGGAGAAGTCATTTCGAATGACTGGTCCTCAGTGTTGTGAGAACGATGACTGGATAAAATTTTTGGTGGTTTCTTGTTCAGTCCATAGGCCTACATCATGTGGCAAACCGGTGAGCATGTGGCTCTATTAGTATAGGAGATACCTGAAAACATATCACACTTTTCATCATAGTGCTTTTACCAATGCATAAAATGCATGGAGAAGTCATTTCGAATGACTGGTCCTCAGTGTTGTGAGAATGATGACTGGTTAAAATTTTTGGTGGTTTCTTGTTCAGTCCATAAGCCTACATCATGTGGCAAACCGGTGAGCATGTGGCTCTATTAGTATAGGAGATACCTGAAAACATATCACACTTTTCATCATAGTGCTTTTACCAATGCATAAAATGCATGGAGAAGTCATTTCGAATGACTGGTCCTCAGTGTTGTGAGAACGATGACTGGTTAAAATTTTTGGTGGTTTCTTGTTCAGTCCATAGGCCTACATCATGTGGCAAACCGGTGAGCATGTGGCTCTATTAGTATAGGAGATACCTGAAAACATATCACACTTTTCATCATAGTGCTTTTACCAATGCATAAAATGCATGGAGAAGTCATTTCGAATGACTGGTCCTCAGTGTTGTGAGAACGATGACTGGTTAAAATTTTTGGTGGTTTCTTGTTCAGTCCATAGGCCTACATCATGTGGCAAACCGGTGAGCATGTGGCTCTATTAGTATAGGAGATACCTGAAAACATCACACTTTTCATCATAGTGCTTTTACCAATGCATAAAATGCATGGAGAAGTCATTTCGAATGACTGGTCCTCAGTGTTGTGAGAACGATGACTGGTTAAAATTTTTGGTGGTTTCTTGTTCAGTCCATAGGCCTACATCATGTGGCAAACCGGTGAGCATGTGGCTCTATTAGTATAGGAGATACCTGAAAACATATCACACTTTTCATCATAGTGCTTTTACCAATGCATAAAATGCATGGAGAAGTCATTTTGAATGACTGGTCCTCAGTGTTGTGAGAACGATGACTGGTTAAAATTTTTGGTGGTTTCTTGTTCAGTCCATAGGCCTACATCATGTGGCAAACCGGTGAGCATGTGGCTCTATTAGTATAGGAGATACCTGAAAACATATCACATTTTTCATCATAGTGCTTTTACCAATGCATAAAATGCATGGAGAAGTCATTTCGAATGACTGGTCCTCAGTGTTGTGAGAATGATGACTGGTTAAAATTTTTGGTGGTTTCTTGTTCAGTCCATAGGCCTACATCATGTGGCAAACCGGTGAGCATGTGGCTCTATTAGTATAGGAGATACCTGAAAACATATCACACTTTTCATCATAGTGCTTTTACCAATGCATAAAATGCATGGAGAAGTCATTTCGAATGACTGGTCCTCAGTGTTGTGAGAACGATGACTGGTTAAAATTTTTGGTGGTTTCTTGTTCAGTCCATAGGCCTACATCATGTGGCAAACCGGTGAGCATGTGGCTTTATTAGTATAGGAGATACCTGAAAACATATCACACTTTTCATCATAGTGCTTTTACCAATGCATAAAATGCATGGAGAAGTCATTTCGAATGACTGGTTTTCAGTGTTGTGAGAACGATGACTGGTTAAAATTATTGGTGGTTTCTTGTTCAGTCCATAGGCCTACATCATGTCGCAAACCGGTGAGCATGTGGCTCTATTAGTATAGGAGATACCTGAAAACATATCACACTTTTCATCATAGTGCTTTTACCAATGCATAAAATGCATGGAGAAGTCATTTCGAATGACTGGTCCTCAGTGTTGTGAGAACGATGACTGGATAAAATTTTTGGTGGTTTCTTGTTCAGTCCATAGGCCTACATCATGTGGCAAACCGGTGAGCATGTGGCTCTATTAGTATAGGAGATACCTGAAAACATATCACACTTTTCATCATAGTGCTTTTACCAATGCATAAAATGCATGGAGAAGTCATTTCGAATGACTGGTCCTCAGTGTTGTGAGAACGATGACTGGTTAAAATTTTTGGTGGTTTCTTGTTCAGTCCATAGGCCTACATCATGTGGCAAACCGGTGAGCATGTGGCTCTATTAGTATAGGAGATACCTGAAAACATATCACACTTTTCATCATAGTGCTTTTACCAATGCATAAAATGCATGGAGAAGTCATTTCGAATGACTGGTCCTCAGTGTTGTGAGAACGATGACTGGTTAAAATTTTTGGTGGTTTCTTGTTCAGTCCATAGGCCTACATCATGTGGCAAACCGGTGAGCATGTGGCTCTATTAGTATAGGAGATACCTGAATACATATCACACTTTTCATCATAGTGCATTTACCAATGCATAAAATGCATGGAGAAGTCATTTCGAATGACTGGTCCTCAGTGTTGTGAGAACGATGACTGGTTAAAATTTTTGGTGGTTTCTTGTTCAGTCCATAGGCCTACATCATGTGGCAAACCGGTGAGCATGTGGCTCTATTAGTATAGGAGATACCTGAAAACATATCACACTTTTCATCATAGTGCTTTTACCAATGCATAAAATGCATGGAGAAGTCATTTCGAATGACTGGTCCTCAGTGTTGTGAGAACGATGACTGGTTAAAATTTTTGGTGGTTTCTTGTTCAGTCCATAGGCCTACATCATGTGGCAAACCGGTGAGCATGTGGCTCTATTAGTATAGGAGATACCTGAAAACATATCACACTTTTCATCATAGTGCTTTTACCAATGCATAAAATGCATGGAGAAGTCATTTCGAATGACTGGTCCTCAGTGTTGTGAGAACGATGACTGGTTAAAATTTTTGGTGGTTTCTTGTTCAGTCCATAGGCCTACATCATGTGGCAAACCGGTGAGCATGTGGCTCTATTAGTATAGGAGATACCTGAAAACATATCACACTTTTCATCATAGTGCTTTTACCAATGCATAAAATGCATGGAGAAGTCATTTCGAATGACTGGTCCTCAGTGTTGTGAGAACGATGACTGGATAAAATTTTTGGTGGTTTCTTGTTCAGTCCATAGGCCTACATCATGTGGCAAACCGGTGAGCATGTGGCTCTATTAGTATAGGAGATACCTGAAAACATATCACACTTTTCATCATAGTGCTTTTACCAATGCATAAAATGCATGGAGAAGTCATTTCGAATGACTGGTCCTCAGTGTTGTGAGAACGATGACTGGTTAAAATTTTTGGTGGTTTCTTGTTCAGTCCATAGGCCTACATCATGTGGCAAACCGGTGAGCATGTGGCTCCATTAGTTTAGGAGATACCTGAAAACATATCACACTTTTCATCATAGTGCTTTTACCAATGCATAAAATGCATGGAGAAGTCATTTCGAATGACTGGTCCTCAGTGTTGTGAGAACGATGACTGGATAAAATTTTTGGTGGTTTCTTGTTCAGTCCATAGGCCTACATCATGTGGCAAACCGGTGAGCATGTGGCTCTATTAGTATAGGAGATACCTGAAAACATATCACACTTTTCATCATAGTGCTTTTACCAATGCATAAAATGCATGGAGAAGTCATTTCGAATGACTGGTCCTCAGTGTTGTGAGAATGATGACTGGTTAAAATTTTTGGTGGTTTCTTGTTCAGTCCATAAGCCTACATCATGTGGCAAACCGGTGAGCATGTGGCTCTATTAGTATAGGAGATACCTGAAAACATATCACACTTTTCATCATAGTGCTTTTACCAATGCATAAAATGCATGGAGAAGTCATTTCGAATGACTGGTCCTCAGTGTTGTGAGAACGATGACTGGTTAAAATTTTTGGTGGTTTCTTGTTCAGTCCATAGGCCTACATCATGTGGCAAACCGGTGAGCATGTGGCTCTATTAGTATAGGAGATACCTGAAAACATATCACACTTTTCATCATAGTGCTTTTACCAATGCATAAAATGCATGGAGAAGTCATTTCGAATGACTGGTCCTCAGTGTTGTGAGAACGATGACTGGTTAAAATTTTTGGTGGTTTCTTGTTCAGTCCATAGGCCTACATCATGTGGCAAACCGGTGAGCATGTGGCTCTATTAGTATAGGAGATACCTGAAAACATATCACACTTTTCATCATAGTGCTTTTACCAATGCATAAAATGCATGGAGAAGTCATTTCGAATGACTGGTCCTCAGTGTTGTGAGAACGATGACTGGATAAAATTTTTGGTGGTTTCTTGTTCAGTCCATAGGCCTACATCATGTGGCAAACCGGTGAGCATGTGGCTCTATTAGTATAGGAGATACCTGAAAACATATCACACTTTTCATCATAGTGCTTTTACCAATGCATAAAATGCATGGAGAAGTCATTTCGAATGACTGGTCCTCAGTGTTGTGAGAACGATGACTGGTTAAAATTTTTGGTGGTTTCTTGTTCAGTCCATAGGCCTACATCATGTGGCAAACCGGTGAGCATGTGGCTCCATTAGTTTAGGAGATACCTGAAAACATATCACACTTTTCATCATAGTGCTTTTACCAATGCATAAAATGCATGGAGAAGTCATTTCGAATGACTGGTCCTCAGTGTTGTGAGAACGATGACTGGATAAAATTTTTGGTGGTTTCTTGTTCAGTCCATAGGCCTACATCATGTGGCAAACCGGTGAGCATGTGGCTCTATTAGTATAGGAGATACCTGAAAACATATCACACTTTTCATCATAGTGCTTTTACCAATGCATAAAATGCATGGAGAAGTCATTTCGAATGACTGGTCCTCAGTGTTGTGAGAATGATGACTGGTTAAAATTTTTGGTGGTTTCTTGTTCAGTCCATAAGCCTACATCATGTGGCAAACCGGTGAGCATGTGGCTCTATTAGTATAGGAGATACCTGAAAACATATCACACTTTTCATCATAGTGCTTTTACCAATGCATAAAATGCATGGAGAAGTCATTTCGAATGACTGGTCCTCAGTGTTGTGAGAACGATGACTGGTTAAAATTTTTGGTGGTTTCTTGTTCAGTCCATAGGCCTACATCATGTGGCAAACCGGTGAGCATGTGGCTCTATTAGTATAGGAGATACCTGAAAACATATCACACTTTTCATCATAGTGCTTTTACCAATGCATAAAATGCATGGAGAAGTCATTTCGAATGACTGGTCCTCAGTGTTGTGAGAACGATGACTGGTTAAAATTTTTGGTGGTTTCTTGTTCAGTCCATAGGCCTACATCATGTGGCAAACCGGTGAGCATGTGGCTCTATTAGTATAGGAGATACCTGAAAACATCACACTTTTCATCATAGTGCTTTTACCAATGCATAAAATGCATGGAGAAGTCATTTCGAATGACTGGTCCTCAGTGTTGTGAGAACGATGACTGGTTAAAATTTTTGGTGGTTTCTTGTTCAGTCCATAGGCCTACATCATGTGGCAAACCGGTGAGCATGTGGCTCTATTAGTATAGGAGATACCTGAAAACATATCACACTTTTCATCATAGTGCTTTTACCAATGCATAAAATGCATGGAGAAGTCATTTCGAATGACTGGTCCTCAGTGTTGTGAGAACGATGACTGGTTAAAATTTTTGGTGGTTTCTTGTTCAGTCCATAGGCCTACATCATGTGGCAAACCGGTGAGCATGTGGCTTTATTAGTATAGGAGATACCTGAAAACATATCACACTTTTCATCATAGTGCTTTTACCAATGCATAAAATGCATGGAGAAGTCATTTCGAATGACTGGTCTTCAGTGTTGTGAGAACGATGACTGGTTAAAATTATTGGTGGTTTCTTGTTCAGTCCATAGGCCTACATTATGTGGCAAACCGGTGAGCATGTGGCTCTATTAGTATAGGAGATACCTGAAAACATATCACACTTTTCATCATAGTGCTTTTACCAATGCATAAAATGCATGGAGAAGTCATTTCGAATGACTGGTCCTCAGTGTTGTGAGAACGATGACTGGTTAAAATTTTTGGTGGTTTCTTGTTCAGTCCATAGGCCTACATCATGTGGCAAACCGGTGAGCATGTGGCTCGATTAGTATAGGAGATACCTGAAAACATATCACACTTTTCATCATAGTGCTTTTACCAATGCATAAAATGCATGGAGAAGTCATTTCGAATGACTGGTCCTCAGTGTTGTGAGAACGATGACTGGATAAAATTTTTGGTGGTTTCTTGTTCAGTCCATAGGCCTACATCATGTGGCAAACCGGTGAGCATGTGGCTCTATTAGTATAGGAGATACCTGAAAACATATCACACTTTTCATCATAGTGCTTTTACCAATGCATAAAATGCATGGAGAAGTCATTTCGAATGACTGGTCCTCAGTGTTGTGAGAATGATGACTGGTTAAAATTTTTGGTGGTTTCTTGTTCAGTCCATAGGCCTACATCATGTGGCAAACCGGTGAGCATGTGGCTCTATTAGTATAGGAGATACCTGAAAACATATCACACTTTTCATCATAGTGCTTTTACCAATGCATAAAATGCATGGAGAAGTCATTTCGAATGACTGGTCCTCAGTGTTGTGAGAACGATGACTGGTTAAAATTTTTGGTGGTTTCTTGTTCAGTCCATAGGCCTACATCATGTGGCAAACCGGTGAGCATGTGGCTCTATTAGTATAGGAGATACCTGAAAACATATCACACTTTTCATCATAGTGCTTTTACCAATGCATAAAATGCATGGAGAAGTCATTTCGAATGAGTGGTCCTCAGTGTTGTGAGAACGATGACTGGTTAAAATTTTTGGTGGTTTCTTGTTCAGTCCATAGGCCTACATCATGTGGCAAACCGGTGAGCATGTGGCTGTATTAGTATATGAGATACCTGAAAACATCACACTTTTCATCATAGTGCTTTTACCAATGCATAAAATGCATGGAGAAGTCATTTCGAATGAGTGGTCCTCAGTGTTGTGAGAACGATGACTGGTTAAAATTTTTGGTGGTTTCTTGTTCAGTCCATAGGCCTACATCATGTGGCAAACCGGTGAGCATGTGGCTCTATTAGTATAGGAGATACCTGAAAACATATCACACTTTTCATCATAGTGCTTTTACCAATGCATAAAATGCATGGAGAAGTCATTTCGAATGACTGGTCCTCAGTGTTGTGAGAACGATGACTGGTTAAAATTTTTGGTGGTTTCTTGTTCAGTCCATAGGCCTACATCATGTGGCAAACCGGTGAGCATGTGGCTCTATTAGTATAGGAGATACCTGAAAACATATCACACTTTTCATCATAGTGCTTTTACCAATGCATAAAATGCATGGAGAAGTCATTTCGAATGACTGGTCCTCAGTGTTGTGAGAATGATGACTGGTTAAAATTTTTGGTGGTTTCTTGTTCAGTCCATAGGCCTACATCATGTGGCAAACCGGTGAGCATGTGGCTCTATTAGTATAGGAGATACCTGAAAACATATCACACTTTTCATCATAGTGCTTTTACCAATGCATAAAATGCATGGAGAAGTCATTTCGAATGACTGGTCCTCAGTGTTGTGAGAACGATGACTGGTTAAAATTTTTGGTGGTTTCTTGTTCAGTCCATAGGCCTACATCATGTGGCAAACCGGTGAGCATGTGGCTTTATTAGTATAGGAGATACCTGAAAACATATCACACTTTTCATCATAGTGCTTTTACCAATGCATAAAATGCATGGAGAAGTCATTTCGAATGACTGGTCTTCAGTGTTGTGAGAACGATGACTGGTTAAAATTTTTGGTGGTTTCTTGTTCAGTCCATAGGCCTACATCATGTGGCAAACCGGTGAGCATGTGGCTCTATTAGTATAGGAGATACCTGAAAACATATCACACTTTTCATCATAGTGCTTTTACCAATGCATAAAATGCATGGAGAAGTCATTTCGAATGACTGGTCCTCAGTGTTGTGAGAACGATGACTGGTTAAAATTTTTGGTGGTTTCTTGTTCAGTCCATAGGCCTACATCATCTGGCAAACCGGTGAGCATGTGGCTCTATTAGTATAGGAGATACCTGAAAACATATCACACTTTTCATCATAGTGCTTTTACCAATGCATAAAATGCATGGAGAAGTCATTTCGAATGACTGGTCCTCAGTGTTGTGAGAACGATGACTGGATAAAATTTTTGGTGGTTTCTTGTTCAGTCCATAGGCCTACATCATGTGGCAAACCGGTGAGCATGTGGCTCGATTAGTATAGGAGATACCTGAAAACATATCACACTTTTCATCATAGTGCTTTTACCAATGCATAAAATGCATGGAGAAGTCATTTCGAATGACTGGTCATCAGTGTTGTGAGAACGATGACTGGTTAAAATTTTTGGTGGTTTCTTGTTCAGTCCATAGGCCTACATCATGTGGCAAACCGGTGAGCATGTGGCTCTATTAGTATAGGAGATACCTGAAAACATATCACACTTTTCAATCATAGTGCTTTTACCAATGCATAAAATGCATGGAGAAGTCATTTCGAATGACTGGTCCTCAGTGTTGTGAGAACGATGATTGGTTAAAATTTTTGGTGGTTTCTTGTTCAGTCCATAGGCCTACATCATGTGGCAAACCGGTGAGCATGTGGCTCTATTAGTATAGGAGATACCTGAAAACATATCACACTTTTCATCATAGTGCTTTTACCAATGCATAAAATGCATGGAGAAGTCATTTCGAATGACTGGTCCTCAGTGTTGTGAGAACGATGACTGGTTAAAATTTTTGGTGGTTTCTTGTTCAGTCCATAGGCCTACATCATGTGGCAAACCGGTGAGCATGTGGCTCTATTAGTATAGGAGATACCTGAAAACATATCACACTTTTCATCATAGTGCTTTTACCAATGCATAAAATGCATGGAGAAGTCATTTCGAATGACTGGTCCTCAGTGTTGTGAGAATGATGACTGGTTAAAATTTTTGGTGGTTTCTTGTTCAGTCCATAGGCCTACATCATGTGGCAAACCGGTGAGCATGTGGCTCTATTAGTATAGGAGATACCTGAAAACATATCACACTTTTCATCATAGTGCTTTTACCAATGCATAAAATGCATGGAGAAGTCATTTCGAATGACTGGTCCTCAGTGTTGTGAGAACGATGACTGGTTAAAATTTTTGGTGGTTTCTTGTTCAGTCCATAGGCCTACATCATGTGGCAAACCGGTGAGCATGTGGCTTTATTAGTATAGGAGATACCTGAAAACATATCACACTTTTCATCATAGTGCTTTTACCAATGCATAAAATGCATGGAGAAGTCATTTCGAATGACTGGTCTTCAGTGTTGTGAGAACGATGACTGGTTAAAATTTTTGGTGGTTTCTTGTTCAGTCCATAGGCCTACATCATGTGGCAAACCGGTGAGCATGTGGCTCTATTAGTATAGGAGATACCTGAAAACATATCACACTTTTCATCATAGTGCTTTTACCAATGCATAAAATGCATGGAGAAGTCATTTCGAATGACTGGTCCTCAGTGTTGTGAGAACGATGACTGGTTAAAATTTTTGGTGGTTTCTTGTTCAGTCCATAGGCCTACATCATCTGGCAAACCGGTGAGCATGTGGCTCTATTAGTATAGGAGATACCTGAAAACATATCACACTTTTCATCATAGTGCTTTTACCAATGCATAAAATGCATGGAGAAGTCATTTCGAATGACTGGTCCTCAGTGTTGTGAGAACGATGACTGGATAAAATTTTTGGTGGTTTCTTGTTCAGTCCATAGGCCTACATCATGTGGCAAACCGGTGAGCATGTGGCTCGATTAGTATAGGAGATACCTGAAAACATATCACACTTTTCATCATAGTGCTTTTACCAATGCATAAAATGCATGGAGAAGTCATTTCGAATGACTGGTCATCAGTGTTGTGAGAACGATGACTGGTTAAAATTTTTGGTGGTTTCTTGTTCAGTCCATAGGCCTACATCATGTGGCAAACCGGTGAGCATGTGGCTCTATTAGTATAGGAGATACCTGAAAACATATCACACTTTTCAATCATAGTGCTTTTACCAATGCATAAAATGCATGGAGAAGTCATTTCGAATGACTGGTCCTCAGTGTTGTGAGAACGATGATTGGTTAAAATTTTTGGTGGTTTCTTGTTCAGTCCATAGGCCTACATCATGTGGCAAACCGGTGAGCATGTGGCTCTATTAGTATAGGAGATACCTGAAAACATATCACACTTTTCATCATAGTGCTTTTACCAATGCATAAAATGCATGGAGAAGTCATTTCGAATGACTGGTCCTCAGTGTTGTGAGAACGATGACTGGTTAAAATTTTTGGTGGTTTCTTGTTCAGTCCATAGGCCTACATCATGTGGCAAACCGGTGAGCATGTGGCTCTATTAGTATAGGAGATACCTGAAAACATATCACACTTTTCATCATAGTGCTTTTACCAATGCATAAAATGCATGGAGAAGTCATTTCGAATGACTGGTCCTCAGTGTTGTGAGAACGATGACTGGATAAAATTTTTGGTGGTTTCTTGTTCAGTCCATAGGCCTACATCATGTGGCAAACCGGTGAGCATGTGGCTATATTAGTATAGGAGATACCTGAAAACATATCACACTTTTCATCATAGTGCTTTTACCAATGCATAAAATGCATGGAGAAGTCATTTCGAATGACTGGTCCTCAGTGTTGTGAGAACGATGACTGGTTAAAATTTTTGGTGGTTTCTTGTTCAGTCCATAGGCCTACATCATGTGGCAAACCGGTGAGCATGTGGCTCTATTAGCATAGGAGATACCTGAAAACATATCACACTTTTCATCATAGTGCTTTTACCAATGCATAAAATGCATGGAGAAGTCATTTCGAATGACTGGTCCTCAGTGTTGTGAGAACGATGACTGGTTAAAATTTTTGGTGGTTTCTTGTTCAGTCCATAGGCCTACATCATGTGGCAAACCGGTGAGCATGTGGCTCTATTAGTATAGGAGATACCTGAAAACATATCACACTTTTCATCATAGTGCTTTTACCAATGCATAAAATGCATGGAGAAGTCATTTCGAATGACTGGTCCTCAGTGTTGTGAGAACGATGACTGGTTAAAATTTTTGGTGGTTTCTTGTTCAGTCCATAGGCCTACATCATGTGGCAAACCGGTGAGCAAACCGGTGAGCATGTGGCTCTATTAGTATAGGAGATACCTGAAAACATATCACACTTTTCATCATAGTGCTTTTACCAATGCATAAAATGCATGAAGTCATTTCGAATGACTGGTCCTCAGTGTTGTGAGAACGATAAAAGCACTATGATGAAAAGTGTGATATGTTTTCAGGTATCTCCTATACTAATAGAGCCACATGCTCACCGGTTTGCCACATGATGTAGGCCTATGGACTGAACAAGAAACCACCAAAAATTTTATCCAGTCATCGTTCTCACAACACTGAGGACCAGTCATTCGAAATGACTTCTCCATGCATTTTATGCATTGGTAAAAGCACTATGATGAAAAGTGTGATATGTTTTCAGGTATCTCCTATACTAATAGAGCCACATGCTCACCGGTTTGCCACATGATGTAGGCCTATGGACTGAACAAGAAACCACCAAAAATTTTAACCAGTCATCGTTCTCACAACACTGAGGACCAGTCATTCGAAATGACTTCTCCATGCATTTTATGCATTGGTAAAAGCACTATGATTGAAAAGTGTGATATGTTTTCAGGTATCTCCTATACTAATAGAGCCACATGCTCACCGGTTTGCCACATGATGTAGGCCTATGGACTGAACAAGAAACCACCAAAAATTTTAACCAGTCATCGTTCTCACAACACTGAGGACCAGTCATTCGAAATGACTTCTCCATGCATTTTATGCATTGGTAAAAGCACTATGATGAAAAGTGTGATATGTTTTCAGGTATCTCCTATACTAATAGAGCCACATGCTCACCGGTTTGCCACATGATGTAGGCCTATGGACTGAACAAGAAACCACCAAAAATTTTAACCAGTCATCGTTCTCACAACACTGAGGACCAGTCATTCGAAATGACTTCTCCATGCATTTTATGCATTGGTAAAAGCACTATGATGAAAAGTGTGATATGTTTTAAGGTATCTCCTATACTAATAGAGCCACATGCTCACCGGTTTGCCACATGATGTAGGCCTATGGACTGAACAAGAAACCACCTAAAATTTTAACCAGTCATCGTTCTCACAACACTGAGGACCAGTCATTCGAAATGACTTCTCCATGCATTTTATGCATTGGTAAAAGCACTATGATGAAAAGTGTGATATGTTTTCAGGTATCTCCTATACTAATAGAGCCACATGCTCACCGGTTTGCCACATGATGTAGGCCTATGGACTGAACAAGAAACCACCAAAAATTTTAACCAGTCATCGTTCTCACAACACTGAGGACCAGTCATTCGAAATGACTTCTCCATGCATTTTATGCATTGGTAAAAGCACTATGATTGAAAAGTGTGATATGTTTTCAGGTATCTCCTATACTAATAGAGCCACATGCTCACCGGTTTGCCACATGATGTAGGCCTATGGACTGAACAAGAAACCACCAAAAATTTTAACCAGTCATCGTTCTCACAACACTGAGGACCAGTCATTCGAAATGACTTCTCCATGCATTTTATGCATTGGTAAAAGCACTATGATGAAAAGTGTGATATGTTTTCAGGTATCTCCTATACTAATAGAGCCACATGCTCACCGGTTTGCCACATGATGTAGGCCTATGGACTGAACAAGAAACCACCAAAAATTTTAACCAGTCATCGTTCTCACAACACTGAGGACCAGTCATTCGAAATGACTTCTCCATGCATTTTATGCATTGGTAAAAGCACTATGATGAAAAGTGTGATATGTTTTCAGGTATCTCCTATACTAATAGAGCCACATGCTCACCGGTTTGCCACATGATGTAGGCCTATGGACTGAACAAGAAACCACCAAAAATTTTAACCAGTCATCGTTCTCACAACACTGAGGACCAGTCATTCGAAATGACTTCTCCATGCATGTTATGCATTGGTAAAAGCACTATGATGAAAAGTGTGATATGTTTTCAGGTATCTCCTATACTAATAGAGCCACATGCTCACCGGTTTGCCACATGCTGTAGGCCTATGGACTGAACAAGAAACCACCAAAAATTTTAACCAGTCATCGTTCTCACAACACTGAGGACCAGTCATTCGAAATGACTTCTCCATGCATTTTATGCATTGGTAAAAGCACTATGATGAAAAGTGTGATATATTTTCAGGTATCTCCTATACTAATCGAGCCACATGCTCACCGGTTTGCCACATGATGTAGGCCTATGGACTGAACAAGAAACCACCAAAAATTTTAACCAGTCATCGTTCTCACAACACTGAGGACCAGTCATTCGAAATGACTTCTCCATGCATTTTATGCATTGGTAAAAGCACTATGATGAAAAGTGTGATATGTTTTCAGGTATCTCCTATACTAATAGAGCCACATGCTCACCGGTTTGCCACATGATGTAGGCCTATGGACTGAACAAGAAACCACCAAAAATTTTAACCAGTCATCGTTCTCACAACACTGAGGACCAGTCATTCGAAATGACTTCTCCATGCATTTTATGCATTGGTAAAAGCACTATGATGAAAAGTGTGATATGTTTTCAGGTATCTCCTATACTAATAGAGCCACATGCTCACCGGTTTGCCACATGATGTAGGCCTATGGACTGAACAAGAAACCACCAAAAATTTTAACCAGTCATCGTTCTCACAACACTGAGGACCAGTCATTCGAAATGACTTCTCCATGCATTTTATGCATTGGTAAAAGCACTATGATGAAAAGTGTGATATGTTTTCAGGTATCTCCTATACTAATAGAGCCACATGCTCACCGGTTTGCCACATGATGTAGGCCTATGGACTGAACAAGAAACCACCAAAAATTTTAACCAGTCATCGTTCTCACAACACTGAGGACCAGTCATTCGAAATGACTTCTCCATGCATTTTATGCATTGGTAAAAGCACTATGATTGAAAAGTGTGATATGTTTTCAGGTATCTCCTATACTAATAGAGCCACATGCTCACCGGTTTGCCACATGATGTAGGCCTATGGACTGAACAAGAAACCACCAAAAATTTTAACCAGTCATCGTTCTCACAACACTGAGGACCAGTCATTCGAAATGACTTCTCCATGCATTTTATGCATTGGTAAAAGCACTATGATGAAAAGTGTGATATGTTTTCAGGTATCTCCTATACTAATAGAGCCACATGCTCACCGGTTTGCCACATGATGTAGGCCTATGGACTGAACAAGAAACCACCAAAAATTTTAACCAGTCATCGTTCTCACAACACTGAGGACCAGTCATTCGAAATGACTTCTCCATGCATTTTATGCATTGGTAAAAGCACTATGATGAAAAGTGTGATATGTTTTCAGGTATCTCCTATACTAATAGAGCCACATGCTCACCGGTTTGCCACATGATGTAGGCCTATGGACTGAACAAGAAACCACCAAAAATTTTAACCAGTCATCGTTCTCACAACACTGAGGACCAGTCATTCGAAATGACTTCTCCATGCATTTTATGCATTGGTAAAAGCACTATGATGAAAAGTGTGATATGTTTTCAGGTATCTCCTATACTAATAGAGCCACATGCTCACCGGTTTGCCACATGATGTAGGCCTATGGACTGAACAAGAAACCACCAAAAATTTTAACCAGTCATCGTTCTCACAACACTGAGGACCAGTCATTCGAAATGACTTCTCCATGCATTTTATGCATTGGTAAAAGCACTATGATGAAAAGTGTGATATGTTTTCAGGTATCTCCTATACTAATAGAGCCACATGCTCACCGGTTTGCCACATGATGTAGGCCTATGGACTGAACAAGAAACCACCAAAAATTTTAACCAGTCATCGTTCTCACAACACTGAGGACCAGTCATTCGAAATGACTTCTCCATGCATTTTATGCATTGGTAAAAGCACTATGATGAAAAGTGTGATATATTTTCAGGTATCTCCTATACTAATCGAGCCACATGCTCACCGGTTTGCCACATGATGTAGGCCTATGGACTGAACAAGAAACCACCAAAAATTTTAACCAGTCATCGTTCTCACAACACTGAGGACCAGTCATTCGAAATGACTTCTCCATGCATTTTATGCATTGGTAAAAGCACTATGATGAAAAGTGTGATATGTTTTCAGGTATCTCCTATACTAATAGAGCCACATGCTCACCGGTTTGCCACATGATGTAGGCCTATGGACTGAACAAGAAACCACCAAAAATTTTAACCAGTCATCGTTCTCACAACACTGAGGACCAGTCATTCGAAATGACTTCTCCATGCATTTTATGCATTGGTAAAAGCACTATGATGAAAAGTGTGATATGTTTTCAGGTATCTCCTATACTAATAGAGCCACATGCTCACCGGTTTGCCACATGATGTAGGCCTATGGACTGAACAAGAAACCACCAAAAATTTTAACCAGTCATCGTTCTCACAACACTGAGGACCAGTCATTCGAAATGACTTCTCCATGCATTTTATGCATTGGTAAAAGCACTATGATGAAAAGTGTGATATGTTTTCAGGTATCTCCTATACTAATAGAGCCACATGCTCACCGGTTTGCCACATGATGTAGGCCTATGGACTGAACAAGAAACCACCAAAAATTTTAACCAGTCATCGTTCTCACAACACTGAGGACCAGTCATTCGAAATGACTTCTCCATGCATTTTATGCATTGGTAAAAGCACTATGATTGAAAAGTGTGATATGTTTTCAGGTATCTCCTATACTAATAGAGCCACATGCTCACCGGTTTGCCACATGATGTAGGCCTATGGACTGAACAAGAAACCACCAAAAATTTTAACCAGTCATCGTTCTCACAACACTGAGGACCAGTCATTCGAAATGACTTCTCCATGCATTTTATGCATTGGTAAAAGCACTATGATGAAAAGTGTGATATGTTTTCAGGTATCTCCTATACTAATAGAGCCACATGCTCACCGGTTTGCCACATGATGTAGGCCTATGGACTGAACAAGAAACCACCAAAAATTTTAACCAGTCATCGTTCTCACAACACTGAGGACCAGTCATTCGAAATGACTTCTCCATGCATTTTATGCATTGGTAAAAGCACTATGATGAAAAGTGTGATATGTTTTCAGGTATCTCCTATACTAATAGAGCCACATGCTCACCGGTTTGCCACATGATGTAGGCCTATGGACTGAACAAGAAACCACCAAAAATTTTAACCAGTCATCGTTCTCACAACACTGAGGACCAGTCATTCGAAATGACTTCTCCATGCATTTTATGCATTGGTAAAAGCACTATGATGAAAAGTGTGATATGTTTTCAGGTATCTCCTATACTAATAGAGCCACATGCTCACCGGTTTGCCACATGCTGTAGGCCTATGGACTGAACAAGAAACCACCAAAAATTTTAACCAGTCATCGTTCTCACAACACTGAGGACCAGTCATTCGAAATGACTTCTCCATGCATTTTATGCATTGGTAAAAGCACTATGATGAAAAGTGTGATATATTTTCAGGTATCTCCTATACTAATCGAGCCACATGCTCACCGGTTTGCCACATGATGTAGGCCTATGGACTGAACAAGAAACCACCAAAAATTTTAACCAGTCATCGTTCTCACAACACTGAGGACCAGTCATTCGAAATGACTTCTCCATGCATTTTATGCATTGGTAAAAGCACTATGATGAAAAGTGTGATATGTTTTCAGGTATCTCCTATACTAATAGAGCCACATGCTCACCGGTTTGCCACATGATGTAGGCCTATGGACTGAACAAGAAACCACGAAAAATTTTAACCAGTCATCATTCTCACAACACTGAGGACCAGTCATTCGAAATGACTTCTCCATGCATTTTATGCATTGGTAAAAGCACTATGATGAAAAGTGTGATATGTTTTCAGGTATCTCCTATACTAATAGAGCCACATGCTCACCGGTTTGCCACATGATGTAGGCCTATGGACTGAACAAGAAACCACCAAAAATTTTATCCAGTCATCGTTCTCACAACACTGAGGACCAGTCATTCGAAATGACTTCTCCATGCATTTTATGCATTGGTAAAAGCACTATGATGAAAAGTGTGATATGTTTTCAGGTATCTCCTATACTAATAGAGCCACATGCTCACCGGTTTGCCACATGATGTAGGCCTATGGACTGAACAAGAAACCACCAAAAATTTTAACCAGTCATCGTTCTCACAACACTGAGGACCAGTCATTCGAAATGACTTCTCCATGCATTTTATGCATTGGTAAAAGCACTATGATGAAAAGTGTGATATGTTTTCAGGTATCTCCTATACTAATAGAGCCACATGCTCACCGGTTTGCCACATGATGTAGGCCTATGGACTGAACAAGAAACCACCAAAAATTTTAACCAGTCATCGTTCTCACAACACTGAGGACCAGTCATTCGAAATGACTTCTCCATGCATTTTATGCATTGGTAAAAGAACTATGATGAAAAGTGTGATATATTTTCAGGTATCTCCTATACTAATCGAGCCACATGCTCACCGGTTTGCCACATGATGTAGGCCTATGGACTGAACAAGAAACCACCAAAAATTTTAACCAGTCATCGTTCTCACAACACTGAGGACCAGTCATTCGAAATGACTTCTCCATGCATTTTATGCATTGGTAAAAGCACTATGATGAAAAGTGTGATATGTTTTCAGGTATCTCCTATACTAATAGAGCCACATGCTCACCGGTTTGCCACATGATGTAGGCCTATGGACTGAACAAGAAACCACCAAAAATTTTAACCAGTCATCGTTCTCACAACACTGAGGACCAGTCATTCGAAATGACTTCTCCATGCATTTTATGCATTGGTAAAAGCACTATGATGAAAAGTGTGATATGTTTTCAGGTATCTCCTATACTAATAGAGCCACATGCTCACCGGTTTGCCACATGATGTAGGCCTATGGACTGAACAAGAAACCACCAAAAATTTTAACCAGTCATCGTTCTCACAACACTGAGGACCAGTCATTCGAAATGACTTCTCCATGCATTTTATGCATTGGTAAAAGCACTATGATGAAAAGTGTGATATGTTTTCAGGTATCTCCTATACTAATAGAGCCACATGCTCACCGGTTTGCCACATGATGTAGGCCTATGGACTGAACAAGAAACCACCAAAAATTTTAACCAGTCATCGTTCTCACAACACTGAGGACCAGTCATTCGAAATGACTTCTCCATGCATTTTATGCATTGGTAAAAGCACTATGATTGAAAAGTGTGATATGTTTTCAGGTATCTCCTATACTAATAGAGCCACATGCTCACCGGTTTGCCACATGATGTAGGCCTATGGACTGAACAAGAAACCACCAAAAATTTTAACCAGTCATCGTTCTCACAACACTGAGGACCAGTCATTCGAAATGACTTCTCCATGCATTTTATGCATTGGTAAAAGCACTATGATGAAAAGTGTGATATGTTTTCAGGTATCTCCTATACTAATAGAGCCACATGCTCACCGGTTTGCCACATGATGTAGGCCTATGGACTGAACAAGAAACCACCAAAAATTTTAACCAGTCATCGTTCTCACAACACTGAGGACCAGTCATTCGAAATGACTTCTCCATGCATTTTATGCATTGGTAAAAGCACTATGATGAAAAGTGTGATATGTTTTCAGGTATCTCCTATACTAATAGAGCCACATGCTCACCGGTTTGCCACATGATGTAGGCCTATGGACTGAACAAGAAACCACCAAAAATTTTAACCAGTCATCGTTCTCACAACACTGAGGACCAGTCATTCGAAATGACTTCTCCATGCATTTTATGCATTGGTAAAAGCACTATGATGAAAAGTGTGATATGTTTTCAGGTATCTCCTATACTAATAGAGCCACATGCTCACCGGTTTGCCACATGCTGTAGGCCTATGGACTGAACAAGAAACCACCAAAAATTTTAACCAGTCATCGTTCTCACAACACTGAGGACCAGTCATTCGAAATGACTTCTCCATGCATTTTATGCATTGGTAAAAGCACTATGATGAAAAGTGTGATATATTTTCAGGTATCTCCTATACTAATCGAGCCACATGCTCACCGGTTTGCCACATGATGTAGGCCTATGGACTGAACAAGAAACCACCAAAAATTTTAACCAGTCATCGTTCTCACAACACTGAGGACCAGTCATTCGAAATGACTTCTCCATGCATTTTATGCATTGGTAAAAGCACTATGATGAAAAGTGTGATATGTTTTCAGGTATCTCCTATACTAATAGAGCCACATGCTCACCGGTTTGCCACATGATGTAGGCCTATGGACTGAACAAGAAACCACGAAAAATTTTAACCAGTCATCATTCTCACAACACTGAGGACCAGTCATTCGAAATGACTTCTCCATGCATTTTATGCATTGGTAAAAGCACTATGATGAAAAGTGTGATATGTTTTCAGGTATCTCCTATACTAATAGAGCCACATGCTCACCGGTTTGCCACATGATGTAGGCCTATGGACTGAACAAGAAACCACCAAAAATTTTATCCAGTCATCGTTCTCACAACACTGAGGACCAGTCATTCGAAATGACTTCTCCATGCATTTTATGCATTGGTAAAAGCACTATGATGAAAAGTGTGATATGTTTTCAGGTATCTCCTATACTAATAGAGCCACATGCTCACCGGTTTGCCACATGATGTAGGCCTATGGACTGAACAAGAAACCACCAAAAATTTTAACCAGTCATCGTTCTCACAACACTGAGGACCAGTCATTCGAAATGACTTCTCCATGCATTTTATGCATTGGTAAAAGCACTATGATGAAAAGTGTGATATGTTTTCAGGTATCTCCTATACTAATAGAGCCACATGCTCACCGGTTTGCCACATGATGTAGGCCTATGGACTGAACAAGAAACCACCAAAAATTTTAACCAGTCATCGTTCTCACAACACTGAGGACCAGTCATTCGAAATGACTTCTCCATGCATTTTATGCATTGGTAAAAGCACTATGATGAAAAGTGTGATATGTTTTCAGGTATCTCCTATACTAATAGAGCCACATGCTCACCGGTTTGCCACATGATGTAGGCCTATGGACTGAACAAGAAACCACCAAAAATTTTAACCAGTCATCGTTCTCACAACACTGAGGACCAGTCATTCGAAATGACTTCTCCATGCATTTTATGCATTGGTAAAAGCACTATGATGAAAAGTGTGATATGTTTTCAGGTATCTCCTATACTAATAGAGCCACATGCTCACCGGTTTGCCACATGATGTAGGCCTATGGACTGAACAAGAAACCACCAAAAATTTTAACCAGTCATCGTTCTCACAACACTGAGGACCAGTCATTCGAAATGACTTCTCCATGCATTTTATGCATTGGTAAAAGCACTATGATGAAAAGTGTGATATGTTTTCAGGTATCTCCTATACTAATAGAGCCACATGCTCACCGGTTTGCCACATGATGTAGGCCTATGGACTGAACAAGAAACCACCAAAAATTTTAACCAGTCATCGTTCTCACAACACTGAGGACCAGTCAATCGAAATGACTTCTCCATGCATTTTATGCATTGGTAAAAGCACTATGATGAAAAGTGTGATATGTTTTCAGGTATCTCCTATACTAATCGAGCCACATGCTCACCGGTTTGCCACATGATGTAGGCCTATGGACTGAACAAGAAACCACCAAAAATTTTAACCAGTCATCGTTCTCACAACACTGAGGACCAGTCATTCGAAATGACTTCTCCATGCATTTTATGCATTGGTAAAAGCACTATGATGAAAAGTGTGATATGTTTTCAGGTATCTCCTATACTAATAGAGCCACATGCTCACCGGTTTGCCACATGATGTAGGCCTATGGACTGAACAAGAAACCACCAAAAATTTTAACCAGTCATCGTTCTCACAACACTGAGGACCAGTCATTCGAAATGACTTCTCCATGCATTTTATGCATTGGTAAAAGCACTATGATGAAAAGTGTGATATGTTTTCAGGTATCTCCTATACTAATAGAGCCACATGCTCACCGGTTTGCCACATGATGTAGGCCTATGGACTGAACAAGAAACCACCAAAAATTTTAACCAGTCATCGTTCTCACAACACTGAGGACCAGTCATTCGAAATGACTTCTCCATGCATTTTATGCATTGGTAAAAGCACTATGATGAAAAGTGTGATATGTTTTCAGGTATCTCCTATACTAATAGAGCCACATGCTCACCGGTTTGCCACATGATGTAGGCCTATGGACTGAACAAGAAACCACCAAAAATTTTAACCAGTCATCGTTCTCACAACACTGAGGACCAGTCAATCGAAATGACTTCTCCATGCATTTTATGCATTGGTAAAAGCACTATGATGAAAAGTGTGATATGTTTTCAGGTATCTCCTATACTAATCGAGCCACATGCTCACCGGTTTGCCACATGATGTAGGCCTATGGACTGAACAAGAAACCACCAAAAATTTTAACCAGTCATCGTTCTCACAACACTGAGGACCAGTCATTCGAAATGACTTCTCCATGCATTTTATGCATTGGTAAAAGCACTATGATGAAAAGTGTGATATGTTTTCAGGTATCTCCTATACTAATAGAGCCACATGCTCACCGGTTTGCCACATGATGTAGGCCTATGGACTGAACAAGAAACCACGAAAAATTTTAACCAGTCATCATTCTCACAACACTGAGGACCAGTCATTCGAAATGACTTCTCCATGCATTTTATGCATTGGTAAAAGCACTATGATGAAAAGTGTGATATGTTTTCAGGTATCTCCTATACTAATAGAGCCACATGCTCACCGGTTTGCCACATGATGTAGGCCTATGGACTGAACAAGAAACCACCAAAAATTTTATCCAGTCATCGTTCTCACAACACTGAGGACCAGTCATTCGAAATGACTTCTCCATGCATTTTATGCATTGGTAAAAGCACTATGATGAAAAGTGTGATATGTTTTCAGGTATCTCCTATACTAATAGAGCCACATGCTCACCGGTTTGCCACATGATGTAGGCCTATGGACTGAACAAGAAACCACCAAAAATTTTAACCAGTCATCGTTCTCACAACACTGAGGACCAGTCATTCGAAATGACTTCTCCATGCATTTTATGCATTGGTAAAAGCACTATGATGAAAAGTGTGATATGTTTTCAGGTATCTCCTATACTAATAGAGCCACATGCTCACCGGTTTGCCACATGATGTAGGCCTATGGACTGAACAAGAAACCACCAAAAATTTTAACCAGTCATCGTTCTCACAACACTGAGGACCAGTCATTCGAAATGACTTCTCCATGCATTTTATGCATTGGTAAAAGCACTATGATGAAAAGTGTGATATGTTTTCAGGTATCTCCTATACTAATAGAGCCACATGCTCACCGGTTTGCCACATGATGTAGGCCTATGGACTGAACAAGAAACCACCAAAAATTTTAACCAGTCATCGTTCTCACAACACTGAGGACCAGTCATTCGAAATGACTTCTCCATGCATTTTATGCATTGGTAAAAGCACTATGATGAAAAGTGTGATATGTTTTCAGGTATCTCCTATACTAATAGAGCCACATGCTCACCGGTTTGCCACATGATGTAGGCCTATGGACTGAACAAGAAACCACCAAAAATTTTAACCAGTCATCGTTCTCACAACACTGAGGACCAGTCATTCGAAATGACTTCTCCATGCATTTTATGCATTGGTAAAAGCACTATGATGAAAAGTGTGATATGTTTTCAGGTATCTCCTATACTAATAGAGCCACATGCTCACCGGTTTGCCACATGATGTAGGCCTATGGACTAAACAAGAAACCACCAAAAATTTTAACCAGTCATCGTTCTCACAACACTGAGGACCAGTCATTCGAAATGACTTCTCCATGCATTTTATGCATTGGTAAAAGCACTATGATGAAAAGTGTGATATGTTTTCAGGTATCTCCTATACTAATAGAGCCACATGCTCACCGGTTTGCCACATGATGTAGGCCTATGGACTGAACAAGAAACCACCAAAAATTTTAACCAGTCATCGTTCTCACAACACTGAGGACCAGTCAATCGAAATGACTTCTCCATGCATTTTATGCATTGGTAAAAGCACTATGATGAAAAGTGTGATATGTTTTCAGGTATCTCCTATACTAATCGAGCCACATGCTCACCGGTTTGCCACATGATGTAGGCCTATGGACTGAACAAGAAACCACCAAAAATTTTAACCAGTCATCGTTCTCACAACACTGAGGACCAGTCATTCGAAATGACTTCTCCATGCATTTTATGCATTGGTAAAAGCACTATGATGAAAAGTGTGATATGTTTTCAGGTATCTCCTATACTAATAGAGCCACATGCTCACCGGTTTGCCACATGATGTAGGCCTATGGACTGAACAAGAAACCACGAAAAATTTTAACCAGTCATCATTCTCACAACACTGAGGACCAGTCATTCGAAATGACTTCTCCATGCATTTTATGCATTGGTAAAAGCACTATGATGAAAAGTGTGATATGTTTTCAGGTATCTCCTATACTAATAGAGCCACATGCTCACCGGTTTGCCACATGATGTAGGCCTATGGACTGAACAAGAAACCACCAAAAATTTTATCCAGTCATCGTTCTCACAACACTGAGGACCAGTCATTCGAAATGACTTCTCCATGCATTTTATGCATTGGTAAAAGCACTATGATGAAAAGTGTGATATGTTTTCAGGTATCTCCTATACTAATAGAGCCACATGCTCACCGGTTTGCCACATGATGTAGGCCTATGGACTGAACAAGAAACCACCAAAAATTTTAACCAGTCATCGTTCTCACAACACTGAGGGCCAGTCATTCAAAATGACTTCTCCATGCATTTTATGCATTGGTAAAAGCACTATGATGAAAAGTGTGATATGTTTTCAGGTATCTCCTATACTAATAGAGCCACATGCTCACCGGTTTGCCACATGATGTAGGCCTATGGACTGAACAAGAAACCACCAAAAATTTTAACCAGTCATCGTTCTCACAACACTGAGGACCAGTCATTCGAAATGACTTCTCCATGCATTTTATGCATTGGTAAAAGCACTATGATGAAAAGTGTGATATGTTTTCAGGTATCTCCTATACTAATAGAGCCACATGCTCACCGGTTTGCCACATGATGTAGGCCTATGGACTGAACAAGAAACCACCAAAAATTTTAACCAGTCATCGTTCTCACAACACTGAGGACCAGTCATTCGAAATGACTTCTCCATGCATTTTATGCATTGGTAAAAGCACTATGATGAAAAGTGTGATATGTTTTCAGGTATCTCCTATACTAATAGAGCCACATGCTCACCGGTTTGCCACATGATGTAGGCCTATGGACTGAACAAGAAACCACCAAAAATTTTAACCAGTCATCGTTCTCACAACACTGAGGACCAGTCATTTGAAATGACTTCTCCATGCATTTTATGCATTGGTAAAAGCACTATGATTGAAAAGTGTGATATGTTTTCAGGTATCTCCTATACTAATAGAGCCACATGCTCACCGGTTTGCCACATGATGTAGGCCTATGGACTGAACAAGAAACCACCAAAAATTTTAACCAGGCATCGTTCTCACAACACTGAGGACCAGTCATTCGAAATGACTTCTCCATGCATTTTATGCATTGGTAAAAGCACTATGATGAAAAGTGTGATATGTTTTCAGGTATCTCCTATACTAATAGAGCCACATGCTCACCGGTTTGCCACATGATGTAGGCCTATGGACTGAACAAGAAACCACCAAAAATTTTAACCAGTCATCGTTCTCACAACACTGAGGACCAGTCATTCGAAATGACTTCTCCATGCATTTTATGCATTGGTAAAAGCACTATGATGAAAAGTGTGATATGTTTTCAGGTATCTCCTATACTAATAGAGCCACATGCTCACCGGTTTGCCACATGATGTAGGCCTATGGACTGAACAAGAAACCACCAAAAATTTTAACCAGTCATCGTTCTCACAACACTGAGGACCAGTCATTCGAAATGACTTCTCCATGCATTTTATGCATTGGTAAAAGCACTATGATGAAAAGTGTGATATGTTTTCAGGTATCTCCTATACTAATAGAGCCACATGCTCACCGGTTTGCCACATGATGTAGGCCTATGGACTGAACAAGAAACCACCAAAAATTTTAACCAGTCATCGTTCTCACAACACTGAGGACCAGTCATTCGAAATGACTTCTCCATGCATTTTATGCATTGGTAAAAGCACTATGATGAAAAGTGTGATATGTTTTCAGGTATCTCCTATACTAATAGAGCCACATGCTCACCGGTTTGCCACATGATGTAGGCCTATGGACTGAACAAGAAACCACCAAAAATTTTAACCAGTCATCGTTCTCACAACACTGAGGACCAGTCATTCGAAATGACTTCTCCATGCATTTTATGCATTGGTAAAAGCACTATGATGAAAAGTGTGATATGTTTTCAGGTATCTCCTATACTAATAGAGCCACATGCTCACCGGTTTGCCACATGCTGTAGGCCTATGGACTGAACAAGAAACCACCAAAAATTTTAACCAGTCATCGTTCTCACAACACTGAGGACCAGTCATTCGAAATGACTTCTCCATGCATTTTATGTATTGGTAAAAGCACTATGATGAAAAGTGTGATATATTTTCAGGTATCTCCTATACTAATAGAGCCACATGCTCACCGGTTTGCCACATGCTGTAGGCCTATGGACTGAACAAGAAACCACCAAAAATTTTAACCAGTCATCGTTCTCACAACACTGAGGACCAGTCATTCGAAATGACTTCTCCATGCATTTTATGCATTGGTAAAAGCACTATGATGAAAAGTGTGATATGTTTTCAGGTATCTCCTATTCTAATAGAGCCACATGCTCACCGGTTTGCCACATGATGTAGGCCTGTGGACTGAACAAGAAACCACCAAAAATTTTAACCAGTCATCGTTCTCACAACACTGAGGACCAGTCATTCGAAATGACTTCTCCATGCATTTTATGCATTGGTAAAAGCACTATGATGAAAAGTGTGATATGTTTTCAGGTATCTCCTATACTAATAGAGCCACATGCTCACCGGTTTGCCACATGATGTAGGCCTATGGACTGAACAAGAAACCACCAAAAATTTTAACCAGTCATCGTTCTCACAACACTGAGGACCAGTCATTCGAAATGACTTCTCCATGCATTTTATGCATTGGTAAAAGCACTATGATGAAAAGTGTGATATGTTTTCAGGTATCTCCTATACTAATAGAGCCACATGCTCACCGGTTTGCCACATGATGTAGGCCTATGGACTGAACAAGAAACCACCAAAAATTTTAACCAGTCATCGTTCTCACAACACTGAGGACCAGTCATTCGAAATGACTTCTCCATGCATTTTATGCATTGGTAAAAGCACTATGATGAAAAGTGTGATATGTTTTCAGGTATCTCCTATACTAATAGAGCCACATGCTCACCGGTTTGCCACATGATGTAGGCCTATGGACTGAACAAGAAACCACCAAAAATTTTATCCAGTCATCGTTCTCACAACACTGAGGACCAGTCATTCGAAATGACTTCTCCATGCATTTTATGCATTGGTAAAAGCACTATGATGAAAAGTGTGATATGTTTTCAGGTATCTCCTATACTAATAGAGCCACATGCTCACCAGTTTGCCACATGATGTAGGCCTATGGACTGAACAAGAAACCACCAAAAATTTTAACCAGTCATCGTTCTCACAACACTGAGGACCAGTCATTCGAAATGACTTCTCCATGCATTTTATGCATTGGTAAATGCACTATGATGAAAAGTGTGATATGTTTTCAGGTATCTCCTATACTAATAGAGCCACATGCTCACCGGTTTGCCACATGATGTAGGCCTATGGACTGAACAAGAAACCACCAAAAATTTTAACCAGTCATCGTTCTCACAACACTGAGGACCAGTCATTCGAAATGACTTCTCCATGCATTTTATGCATTGGTAAAAGCACTATGATGAAAAGTGTGATATGTTTTCAGGTATCTCCTATACTAATAGAGCCACATGCTCACCGGTTTGCCACATGATGTAGGCCTATGGACTGAACAAGAAACCACCAAAAATTTTAACCAGTCATCGTTCTCACAACACTGAGGACCAGTCATTCGAAATGACTTCTCCATGCATTTTATGCATTGGTAAAAGCACTATGATGAAAAGTGTGATATGTTTTCAGGTATCTCCTATACTAATAGAGCCACATGCTCACCGGTTTGCCACATGATGTAGGCCTATGGACTGAACAAGAAACCACCAAAAATTTTAACCAGTCATCGTTCTCACAACACTGAGGACCAGTCATTCGAAATGACTTCTCCATGCATTTTATGCATTGGTAAATGCACTATGATGAAAAGTGTGATATGTTTTCAGGTATCTCCTATACTAATAGAGCCACATGCTCACCGGTTTGCCACATGATGTAGGCCTATGGACTGAACAAGAAACCACCAAAAATTTTAACCAGTCATCGTTCTCACAACACTGAGGACCAGTCATTCGAAATGACTTCTCCATGCATTTTATGCATTGGTAAAAGCACTATGATGAAAAGTGTGATATGTTTTCAGGTATCTCCTATACTAATAGAGCCACATGCTCACCGGTTTGCCACATGATGTAGGCCTATGGACTGAACAAGAAACCACCAAAAATTTTAACCAGTCATCGTTCTCACAACACTGAGGACCAGTCATTCGAAATGACTTCTCCATGCATTTTATGCATTGGTAAAAGCACTATGATGAAAAGTGTGATATGTTTTCAGGTATCTCCTATACTAATAGAGCCACATGCTCACCGGTTTGCCACATGATGTAGGCCTATGGACTGAACAAGAAACCACCAAAAATTTTAACCAGTCATCGTTCTCACAACACTGAGGACCAGTCATTCGAAATGACTTCTCCATGCATTTTATGCATTGGTAAAAGCACTATGATGAAAAGTGTGATATGTTTTCAGGTATCTCCTATACTAATAGAGCCACATGCTCACCGGTTTGCCACATGATGTAGGCCTATGGACTGAACAAGAAACCACCAAAAATTTTAACCAGTCATCGTTCTCACAACACTGAGGACCAGTCATTCGAAATGACTTCTCCATGCATTTTATGCATTGGTAAAAGCACTATGATGAAAAGTGTGATATGTTTTCAGGTATCTCCTATACTAATAGAGCCACATGCTCACCGGTTTGCCACATGATGTAGGCCTATGGACTGAACAAGAAACCACCAAAAATTTTAACCAGTCATCGTTCTCACAACACTGAGGACCAGTCATTCGAAATGACTTCTCCATGCATTTTATGCATTGGTAAAAGCACTATGATGAAAAGTGTGATATGTTTTCAGGTATCTCCTATACTAATAGAGCCACATGCTCACCGGTTTGCCACATGATGTAGGCCTATGGACTGAACAAGAAACCACCAAAAATTTTAACCAGTCATCGTTCTCACAACACTGAGGACCAGTCATTCGAAATGACTTCTCCATGCATTTTATGCATTGGTAAAAGCACTATGATGAAAAGTGTGATATGTTTTCAGGTATCTCCTATACTAATAGAGCCACATGCTCACCGGTTTGCCACATGATGTAGGCCTATGGACTGAACAAGAAACCACCAAAAATTTTAACCAGTCATCGTTCTCACAACACTGAGGACCAGTCATTCGAAATGACTTCTCCATGCATTTTATGCATTGGTAAAAGCACTATGATGAAAAGTGTGATATGTTTTCAGGTATCTCCTATACTAATAGAGCCACATGCTCACCGGTTTGCCACATGATGTAGGCCTATGGACTGAACAAGAAACCACCAAAAATTTTAACCAGTCATCGTTCTCACAACACTGAGGACCAGTCATTCGAAATGACTTCTCCATGCATTTTATGCATTGGTAAAAGCACTATGATGAAAAGTGTGATATGTTTTCAGGTATCTCCTATACTAATAGAGCCACATGCTCACCGGTTTGCCACATGATGTAGGCCTATGGACTGAACAAGAAACCACCAAAAATTTTAACCAGTCATCGTTCTCACAACACTGAGGACCAGTCATTCGAAATGACTTCTCCATGCATTTTATGCATTGGTAAAAGCACTATGATGAAAAGTGTGATATGTTTTCAGGTATCTCCTATACTAATAGAGCCACATGCTCACCGGTTTGCCACATGATGTAGGCCTATGGACTGAACAAGAAACCACCAAAAATTTTAACCAGTCATCGTTCTCACAACACTGAGGACCAGTCATTCGAAATGACTTCTCCATGCATTTTATGCATTGGTAAAAGCACTATGATGAAAAGTGTGATATGTTTTCAGGTATCTCCTATACTAATAGAGCCACATGCTCACCGGTTTGCCACATGATGTAGGCCTATGGACTGAACAAGAAACCACCAAAAATTTTAACCAGTCATCGTTCTCACAACACTGAGGACCAGTCATTCGAAATGACTTCTCCATGCATTTTATGCATTGGTAAAAGCACTATGATGAAAAGTGTGATATGTTTTCAGGTATCTCCTATACTAATAGAGCCACATGCTCACCGGTTTGCCACATGATGTAGGCCTATGGACTGAACAAGAAACCACCAAAAATTTTAACCAGTCATCGTTCTCACAACACTGAGGACCAGTCATTCGAAATGACTTCTCCATGCATTTTATGCATTGGTAAAAGCACTATGATGAAAAGTGTGATATGTTTTCAGGTATCTCCTATACTAATAGAGCCACATGCTCACCGGTTTGCCACATGATGTAGGCCTATGGACTGAACAAGAAACCACCAAAAATTTTAACCAGTCATCGTTCTCACAACACTGAGGACCAGTCATTCGAAATGACTTCTCCATGCATTTTATGCATTGGTAAAAGCACTATGATGAAAAGTGTGATATGTTTTCAGGTATCTCCTATACTAATAGAGCCACATGCTCACCGGTTTGCCACATGATGTAGGCCTATGGACTGAACAAGAAACCACCAAAAATTTTAACCAGTCATCGTTCTCACAACACTGAGGACCAGTCATTCGAAATGACTTCTCCATGCATTTTATGCATTGGTAAAAGCACTATGATGAAAAGTGTGATATGTTTTCAGGTATCTCCTATACTAATAGAGCCACATGCTCACCGGTTTGCCACATGATGTAGGCCTATGGACTGAACAAGAAACCACCAAAAATTTTAACCAGTCATCGTTCTCACAACACTGAGGACCAGTCATTCGAAATGACTTCTCCATGCATTTTATGCATTGGTAAAAGCACTATGATGAAAAGTGTGATATGTTTTCAGGTATCTCCTATACTAATAGAGCCACATGCTCACCGGTTTGCCACATGATGTAGGCCTATGGACTGAACAAGAAACCACCAAAAATTTTAACCAGTCATCGTTCTCACAACACTGAGGACCAGTCATTCGAAATGACTTCTCCATGCATTTTATGCATTGGTAAAAGCACTATGATGAAAAGTGTGATATGTTTTCAGGTATCTCCTATACTAATAGAGCCACATGCTCACCGGTTTGCCACATGATGTAGGCCTATGGACTGAACAAGAAACCACCAAAAATTTTAACCAGTCATCGTTCTCACAACACTGAGGACCAGTCATTCGAAATGACTTCTCCATGCATTTTATGCATTGGTAAAAGCACTATGATGAAAAGTGTGATATGTTTTCAGGTATCTCCTATACTAATAGAGCCACATGCTCACCGGTTTGCCACATGATGTAGGCCTATGGACTGAACAAGAAACCACCAAAAATTTTAACCAGTCATCGTTCTCACAACACTGAGGACCAGTCATTCGAAATGACTTCTCCATGCATTTTATGCATTGGTAAAAGCACTATGATGAAAAGTGTGATATGTTTTCAGGTATCTCCTATACTAATAGAGCCACATGCTCACCGGTTTGCCACATGATGTAGGCCTATGGACTGAACAAGAAACCACCAAAAATTTTAACCAGTCATCGTTCTCACAACACTGAGGACCAGTCATTCGAAATGACTTCTCCATGCATTTTATGCATTGGTAAAAGCACTATGATGAAAAGTGTGATATGTTTTCAGGTATCTCCTATACTAATAGAGCCACATGCTCACCGGTTTGCCACATGATGTAGGCCTATGGACTGAACAAGAAACCACCAAAAATTTTAACCAGTCATCGTTCTCACAACACTGAGGACCAGTCATTCGAAATGACTTCTCCATGCATTTTATGCATTGGTAAAAGCACTATGATGAAAAGTGTGATATGTTTTCAGGTATCTCCTATACTAATAGAGCCACATGCTCACCGGTTTGCCACATGATGTAGGCCTATGGACTGAACAAGAAACCACCAAAAATTTTAACCAGTCATCGTTCTCACAACACTGAGGACCAGTCATTCGAAATGACTTCTCCATGCATTTTATGCATTGGTAAAAGCACTATGATGAAAAGTGTGATATGTTTTCAGGTATCTCCTATACTAATAGAGCCACATGCTCACCGGTTTGCCACATGATGTAGGCCTATGGACTGAACAAGAAACCACCAAAAATTTTAACCAGTCATCGTTCTCACAACACTGAGGACCAGTCATTCGAAATGACTTCTCCATGCATTTTATGCATTGGTAAAAGCACTATGATGAAAAGTGTGATATGTTTTCAGGTATCTCCTATACTAATAGAGCCACATGCTCACCGGTTTGCCACATGATGTAGGCCTATGGACTGAACAAGAAACCACCAAAAATTTTAACCAGTCATCGTTCTCACAACACTGAGGACCAGTCATTCGAAATGACTTCTCCATGCATTTTATGCATTGGTAAAAGCACTATGATGAAAAGTGTGATATGTTTTCAGGTATCTCCTATACTAATAGAGCCACATGCTCACCGGTTTGCCACATGATGTAGGCCTATGGACTGAACAAGAAACCACCAAAAATTTTAACCAGTCATCGTTCTCACAACACTGAGGACCAGTCATTCGAAATGACTTCTCCATGCATTTTATGCATTGGTAAAAGCACTATGATGAAAAGTGTGATATGTTTTCAGGTATCTCCTATACTAATAGAGCCACATGCTCACCGGTTTGCCACATGATGTAGGCCTATGGACTGAACAAGAAACCACCAAAAATTTTAACCAGTCATCGTTCTCACAACACTGAGGACCAGTCATTCGAAATGACTTCTCCATGCATTTTATGCATTGGTAAAAGCACTATGATGAAAAGTGTGATATGTTTTCAGGTATCTCCTATACTAATAGAGCCACATGCTCACCGGTTTGCCACATGATGTAGGCCTATGGACTGAACAAGAAACCACCAAAAATTTTAACCAGTCATCGTTCTCACAACACTGAGGACCAGTCATTCGAAATGACTTCTCCATGCATTTTATGCATTGGTAAAAGCACTATGATGAAAAGTGTGATATGTTTTCAGGTATCTCCTATACTAATAGAGCCACATGCTCACCGGTTTGCCACATGATGTAGGCCTATGGACTGAACAAGAAACCACCAAAAATTTTAACCAGTCATCGTTCTCACAACACTGAGGACCAGTCATTCGAAATGACTTCTCCATGCATTTTATGCATTGGTAAAAGCACTATGATGAAAAGTGTGATATGTTTTCAGGTATCTCCTATACTAATAGAGCCACATGCTCACCGGTTTGCCACATGATGTAGGCCTATGGACTGAACAAGAAACCACCAAAAATTTTAACCAGTCATCGTTCTCACAACACTGAGGACCAGTCATTCGAAATGACTTCTCCATGCATTTTATGCATTGGTAAAAGCACTATGATGAAAAGTGTGATATGTTTTCAGGTATCTCCTATACTAATAGAGCCACATGCTCACCGGTTTGCCACATGATGTAGGCCTATGGACTGAACAAGAAACCACCAAAAATTTTAACCAGTCATCGTTCTCACAACACTGAGGACCAGTCATTCGAAATGACTTCTCCATGCATTTTATGCATTGGTAAAAGCACTATGATGAAAAGTGTGATATGTTTTCAGGTATCTCCTATACTAATAGAGCCACATGCTCACCGGTTTGCCACATGATGTAGGCCTATGGACTGAACAAGAAACCACCAAAAATTTTAACCAGTCATCGTTCTCACAACACTGAGGACCAGTCATTCGAAATGACTTCTCCATGCATTTTATGCATTGGTAAAAGCACTATGATGAAAAGTGTGATATGTTTTCAGGTATCTCCTATACTAATAGAGCCACATGCTCACCGGTTTGCCACATGATGTAGGCCTATGGACTGAACAAGAAACCACCAAAAATTTTAACCAGTCATCGTTCTCACAACACTGAGGACCAGTCATTCGAAATGACTTCTCCATGCATTTTATGCATTGGTAAAAGCACTATGATGAAAAGTGTGATATGTTTTCAGGTATCTCCTATACTAATAGAGCCACATGCTCACCGGTTTGCCACATGATGTAGGCCTATGGACTGAACAAGAAACCACCAAAAATTTTAACCAGTCATCGTTCTCACAACACTGAGGACCAGTCATTCGAAATGACTTCTCCATGCATTTTATGCATTGGTAAAAGCACTATGATGAAAAGTGTGATATGTTTTCAGGTATCTCCTATACTAATAGAGCCACATGCTCACCGGTTTGCCACATGATGTAGGCCTATGGACTGAACAAGAAACCACCAAAAATTTTAACCAGTCATCGTTCTCACAACACTGAGGACCAGTCATTCGAAATGACTTCTCCATGCATTTTATGCATTGGTAAAAGCACTATGATGAAAAGTGTGATATGTTTTCAGGTATCTCCTATACTAATAGAGCCACATGCTCACCGGTTTGCCACATGATGTAGGCCTATGGACTGAACAAGAAACCACCAAAAATTTTAACCAGTCATCGTTCTCACAACACTGAGGACCAGTCATTCGAAATGACTTCTCCATGCATTTTATGCATTGGTAAAAGCACTATGATGAAAAGTGTGATATGTTTTCAGGTATCTCCTATACTAATAGAGCCACATGCTCACCGGTTTGCCACATGATGTAGGCCTATGGACTGAACAAGAAACCACCAAAAATTTTAACCAGTCATCGTTCTCACAACACTGAGGACCAGTCATTCGAAATGACTTCTCCATGCATTTTATGCATTGGTAAAAGCACTATGATGAAAAGTGTGATATGTTTTCAGGTATCTCCTATACTAATAGAGCCACATGCTCACCGGTTTGCCACATGATGTAGGCCTATGGACTGAACAAGAAACCACCAAAAATTTTAACCAGTCATCGTTCTCACAACACTGAGGACCAGTCATTCGAAATGACTTCTCCATGCATTTTATGCATTGGTAAAAGCACTATGATGAAAAGTGTGATATGTTTTCAGGTATCTCCTATACTAATAGAGCCACATGCTCACCGGTTTGCCACATGATGTAGGCCTATGGACTGAACAAGAAACCACCAAAAATTTTAACCAGTCATCGTTCTCACAACACTGAGGACCAGTCATTCGAAATGACTTCTCCATGCATTTTATGCATTGGTAAAAGCACTATGATGAAAAGTGTGATATGTTTTCAGGTATCTCCTATACTAATAGAGCCACATGCTCACCGGTTTGCCACATGATGTAGGCCTATGGACTGAACAAGAAACCACCAAAAATTTTAACCAGTCATCGTTCTCACAACACTGAGGACCAGTCATTCGAAATGACTTCTCCATGCATTTTATGCATTGGTAAAAGCACTATGATGAAAAGTGTGATATGTTTTCAGGTATCTCCTATACTAATAGAGCCACATGCTCACCGGTTTGCCACATGATGTAGGCCTATGGACTGAACAAGAAACCACCAAAAATTTTAACCAGTCATCGTTCTCACAACACTGAGGACCAGTCATTCGAAATGACTTCTCCATGCATTTTATGCATTGGTAAAAGCACTATGATGAAAAGTGTGATATGTTTTCAGGTATCTCCTATACTAATAGAGCCACATGCTCACCGGTTTGCCACATGATGTAGGCCTATGGACTGAACAAGAAACCACCAAAAATTTTAACCAGTCATCGTTCTCACAACACTGAGGACCAGTCATTCGAAATGACTTCTCCATGCATTTTATGCATTGGTAAAAGCACTATGATGAAAAGTGTGATATGTTTTCAGGTATCTCCTATACTAATAGAGCCACATGCTCACCGGTTTGCCACATGATGTAGGCCTATGGACTGAACAAGAAACCACCAAAAATTATAACCAGTCATCGTTCTCACAACACTGAGGACCAGTCATTCGAAATGACTTCTCCATGCATTTTATGCATTGGTAAAAGCACTATGATGAAAAGTGTGATATGTTTTCAGGTATCTCCTATACTAATAGAGCCACATGCTCACCGGTTTGCCACATGATGTAGGCCTATGGACTGAACAAGAAACCACCAAAAATTTTAACCAGTCATCGTTCTCACAACACTGAGGACCAGTCATTCGAAATGACTTCTCCATGCATTTTATGCATTGGTAAAAGCACTATGATGAAAAGTGTGATATGTTTTCAGGTATCTCCTATACTAATAGAGCCACATGCTCACCGGTTTGCCACATGATGTAGGCCTATGGACTGAACAAGAAACCACCAAAAATTTTAACCAGTCATCGTTCTCACAACACTGAGGACCAGTCATTCGAAATGACTTCTCCATGCATTTTATGCATTGGTAAAAGCACTATGATGAAAAGTGTGATATGTTTTCAGGTATCTCCTATACTAATAGAGCCACATGCTCACCGGTTTGCCACATGATGTAGGCCTATGGACTGAACAAGAAACCACCAAAAATTTTAACCAGTCATCGTTCTCACAACACTGAGGACCAGTCATTCGAAATGACTTCTCCATGCATTTTATGCATTGGTAAAAGCACTATGATGAAAAGTGTGATATGTTTTCAGGTATCTCCTATACTAATAGAGCCACATGCTCACCGGTTTGCCACATGATGTAGGCCTATGGACTGAACAAGAAACCACCAAAAATTTTAACCAGTCATCGTTCTCACAACACTGAGGACCAGTCATTCGAAATGACTTCTCCATGCATTTTATGCATTGGTAAAAGCAGTATGATGAAAAGTGTGATATGTTTTCAGGTATCTCCTATACTAATAGAGCCACATGCTCACCGGTTTGCCACATGATGTAGGCCTATGGACTGAACAAGAAACCACCAAAAATTTTAACCAGTCATCGTTCTCACAACACTGAGGACCAGTCATTCGAAATGACTTCTCCATGCATTTTATGCATTGGTAAAAGCACTATGATGAAAAGTGTGATATGTTTTCAGGTATCTCCTATACTAATAGAGCCACATGCTCACCGGTTTGCCACATGATGTAGGCCTATGGACTGAACAAGAAACCACCAAAAATTTTAACCAGTCATCGTTCTCACAACACTGAGGACCAGTCATTCGAAATGACTTCTCCATGCATTTTATGCATTGGTAAAAGCACTATGATGAAAAGTGTGATATGTTTTCAGGTATCTCCTATACTAATAGAGCCACATGCTCACCGGTTTGCCACATGATGTAGGCCTATGGACTGAACAAGAAACCACCAAAAATTTTAACCAGTCATCGTTCTCACAACACTGAGGACCAGTCATTCGAAATGACTTCTCCATGCATTTTATGCATTGGTAAAAGCACTATGATGAAAAGTGTGATATGTTTTCAGGTATCTCCTATACTAATAGAGCCACATGCTCACCGGTTTGCCACATGATGTAGGCCTATGGACTGAACAAGAAACCACCAAAAATTTTAACCAGTCATCGTTCTCACAACACTGAGGACCAGTCATTCGAAATGACTTCTCCATGCATTTTATGCATTGGTAAAAGCACTATGATGAAAAGTGTGATATGTTTTCAGGTATCTCCTATACTAATAGAGCCACATGCTCACCGGTTTGCCACATGATGTAGGCCTATGGACTGAACAAGAAACCACCAAAAATTTTAACCAGTCATCGTTCTCACAACACTGAGGACCAGTCATTCGAAATGACTTCTCCATGCATTTTATGCATTGGTAAAAGCACTATGATGAAAAGTGTGATATGTTTTCAGGTATCTCCTATACTAATAGAGCCACATGCTCACCGGTTTGCCACATGATGTAGGCCTATGGACTGAACAAGAAACCACCAAAAATTTTAACCAGTCATCGTTCTCACAACACTGAGGACCAGTCATTCGAAATGACTTCTCCATGCATTTTATGCATTGGTAAAAGCACTATGATGAAAAGTGTGATATGTTTTCAGGTATCTCCTATACTAATAGAGCCACATGCTCACCGGTTTGCCACATGATGTAGGCCTATGGACTGAACAAGAAACCACCAAAAATTTTAACCAGTCATCGTTCTCACAACACTGAGGACCAGTCATTCGAAATGACTTCTCCATGCATTTTATGCATTGGTAAAAGCACTATGATGAAAAGTGTGATATGTTTTCAGGTATCTCCTATACTAATAGAGCCACATGCTCACCGGTTTGCCACATGATGTAGGCCTATGGACTGAACAAGAAACCACCAAAAATTTTAACCAGTCATCGTTCTCACAACACTGAGGACCAGTCATTCGAAATGACTTCTCCATGCATTTTATGCATTGGTAAAAGCACTATGATGAAAAGTGTGATATGTTTTCAGGTATCTCCTATACTAATAGAGCCACATGCTCACCGGTTTGCCACATGATGTAGGCCTATGGACTGAACAAGAAACCACCAAAAATTTTAACCAGTCATCGTTCTCACAACACTGAGGACCAGTCATTCGAAATGACTTCTCCATGCATTTTATGCATTGGTAAAAGCACTATCATGAAAAGTGTGATATGTTTTCAGGTATCTCCTATACTAATAGAGCCACATGCTCACCGGTTTGCCACATGATGTAGGCCTATGGACTGAACAAGAAACCACCAAAAATTTTAACCAGTCATCGTTCTCACAACACTGAAGACCAGTCATTCGAAATGACTTCTCCATGCATTTTATGCATTGGTAAAAGCACTATGATGAAAAGTGTGATATGTTTTCAGGTATCTCCTATACTAATCGAGCCACATGCTCACCGGTTTGCCACATGATGTAGGCCTATGGACTGAACAAGAAACCACCAAAAATTTTAACCAGTCATCGTTCTCACAACACTGAGGACCAGTCATTCGAAATGACTTCTCCATGCATTTTATGCATTGGTAAAAGCAGTATGAT